>NW_027476554.1:0-188275 GCF_051020955.1 Megalopta genalis | reverse complement strand
TTCGCATGCAGTTGAAGCTAAACCATGTATATCGCAAGTATTTGAAGCTAAAGCAATTGATTCGCTTGGATATGCAACTAAGCCTTCTACTTCGCCTTGATTTGAAGCTGAACCATTTATTTCGCATGAATATTAAGCTAAACCATGTGTTTCTAATGAATTTTAAGCTAAATCATGTGTTTCGCATGGATTTGAAACTAACTCGATGGTTTCGCCTGCATTTGAAGCTAAATCATGAATATCACAAGTATTTGAAGCTAACTCATTTGTTTCGCATGCATCTGAAGCGAAATCATGTATATCACATGTAATTGAATCTAAACCATTTGATTCGCATGGATTTGAAGCTAAGCCTTCTTCTGCGCATTGATTTGATGCTAAATCATGTGTTTCGGTAGAATTTGAAACTAATACGTTTGTTTCGCATGCAGTTGATGCTAAATCATGTATAAAACAAGTATTTGAAGTTAAGCTACTCGTTTCACATGGATTTGTAGCTAAGCCTTCTACTTCGCATTGATTTGAAAATAAATTATCTGTTTCGCGCGGATTTTAAGCCAACTCGTTTATTTCGCATGCAGTTGAAGCTAAACCATGTATATCACAAGTATTTGAAGCTAAATCGTTTGTTTCGCATGGATTTGGAGCTAACTCGTTTGTTTCTCCTGCGTTTGAAGCTATATCACGAATCGAATGTATCTGATCCTAAATCATTTGTTCCGCGTGGGCTTGAAGCTAAGCATTCTAGATCGCATTGATTTGCTGCTGAATCATGCGCTTCGCATGGATTTGAAGCTAACTCGTTTGTTTCGTCTGCATTTGAAGCTATATCACTTATATCCCAAGTGTTTGAAGCTAAATCATTTGTTTCGCATGGATTTGAAGCTAAACCTTCTACATCGCATTGATTTGCAGCTAAATCATGTGTTTCGCATGGATTTGAAGCTAACTCGTTCGTTTCGCCTGCATTTGATTCTATATCACTCATATCGCAAGTATCTGAGGCTAAATCATTTGTTTTTCATGGATTTGAATCTAAACCTTCTACATCGCATTTATTTGCAGCTAAATCATGTGTTTCGAATGGATTTTGAAGCTAACTCGTTTGGTTCGTCTGCAATTGAAGCTATATTACTTATATCCCAAGTGTTTGAATCTAAATCATTTGTTTCGCATGGATTTGAAGCTAAACCTTCTACATCGCATTGATTTGAACCTAAATCATTTGTTTCGCATGGATTTGAAGCTCAACCTTCTAAAGCGCATTTATTTGCAGCTAAATCATGTGATTCTCTTGTATTTGATACTATCTCGTTTGTTTCGATTGCATTTGAAGCTATGTCACTTATATCGCAAGTAACTGGCGCTAAATCATTGGTTTCGCATGGCTTTGGAGCAAAAATTCTACATCGCATAGATTTGAAGCTAGCTCGTTTGCTTCATCTGCATTTGAAGCTATATCACTTAAATCGCAAGTATTTGAAGAAAAATTATGTGTTTTGCATGGATTTGAAGCTAACTCGTTAGTTGCGCCTGCAGTTGAAGCTATATCAGTTTTATCGAAAGTATCTGAATCTAAATCATTTGTTTCGCATGGATTTGACGCTATACCTTCTACATCGCATTGATTTGCAGCTAAATCATGTGTTTCGAATGGATTTTGAAGCTAACTCGTTTGATTCGTCTTCATTTGAAGATATTTCAACTATATTCCAAGTGTTTGAAGCTCAATCATTTGTTTCGCATAGATATGAAGCTAAACCTCCTACATCGCATTGATTTGATGCTAAACCTTGTGTACCGCATGAATTTGAAGCTAAACCTTCTACAGCGCACTGATTTGCAGCTAAATCATGTGTTTCGCATGGATTCGAAGCTAACTCGTTAGTTGCGCCTGCATTTGAAACTATATCAGTTTTATCGAAAGTATCTGAATCTAAATCATTTGTTTCGCATGGATTTGACGCTATACCTTCTACATCGCATTGATTTGCAGCTAAATCATGTGTTTCGAATGGATTTTGAAGCTAACTCGTTTGATTCGTCTGCATTTGAAGCTATATCACTTATATCCCAAGTGTTTGAAGCTCAATCATTTGTTTCGCATAGATATGAAGCTAAACCTTCTACATCGCATTGATTTGATACTAAACCTTGCGAACCGCATGGATTTCAATCTAAACCTTCTACATCGCATTTATTTGCAGCTAAATCATGTGTTTTGAATGAATTTTGAAGCTAACTCGTTTGACTCGTCTGCATTAGAAGCTATATCACTTATATCCCAAGTGTTTGAAGCTAAATCATTTGTTTCGCATGGATTTGAAGCTAAACCTTCTACATCGCATTGATTTGCAGCTAAATCATGTGTTTCGCATGGATTTGAAGCTAAACCTTCTACAGCGCATTGATTTGCAGCTAAATCATGTGTTTCGCATGGATTTGAAGCTAACTCGTTCGTTTTTTCCTTCATTTGATGCTATATCACTTATATCGCAAGTATCTGATTCTAAATCATTTGTTTCGCATGTAAGTGAAGCTAAACCTTCTACATAGCATTGATTTGAAGCTTACTCATATGTTTCGCATGGATTTGTAGCTAACTGGTTTGTTTCTCCTGCATTTGGAGCTATATCACTTATATCGCAAGTATCTGAAGCTAAAACATTTGTTACGCATGGATTTGAAGCTAAGCCTTCTACTTCGTATCGAGTTGAAGCTAAATGTTGTGTATCGCATGGATGTTGAAGCTAACTCGTTTGATTCGTCTGCATTTGATGCTATATCACGTATATCGCAAGGATTTGAAGCTTAATCATTTGTTCCGAATGGATTAGAAGCTAAGCCTTCTACTTCGCATTGATTTGAACCTAAATCATTTGTTTCGAATGGATTTGAAACTAAGCCTTCTACTTCGCATTGATTTGAAGCTTAATCATGTGTATCGCATGGATTTTGAAGCTAAACCTTCTACATCGCAATGATTTGCAGCTAAATCATGTGTTTCGAATGGATTTTGAAGCTAACTCGTTTGATTCGTCTGCATTTGAAGCTATATCACCTATATCCCAAGTGTTTGAAGCTCAATCATTTGTTTCGCATAGATATGAAGCTAAACCTTCTACATCGCATTGATTTGATACTAAACCTTGTGAACCGCATGGATTTCAATCTAAACCTTCTACATCGCATTGATTTGCAGCTAAATCATGTGTTTTGAATGAATTTTGAAGCTAACTCGTTTGATTCGTCTGCATTTGAAGCTATATCACTTATATCCCAAGTGTTTGAAGCTACATCATTTGTTTCGCATGGATTTGAAGCTAAACCTTCTACATCGCATTGATTTGAACCTAAATCACTTGTTTCGCATGGATTTAAAGCTCAACCTTCTAAAGCGCATTTATTTGCAGCTAAATCATGTGATTCTCTTGTATTTGATACTATCTCGTTTGTATCGATTGCATTTGAAGCTATGTCACTTATATCGCAAGTAACTGGCGCTAAATCATTGGTTTCGCATGGCTTTGAAGCAAAAATTCTACATCGCATAGATTTGAAGCTAGCTCGTTTGCTTCATCTGCATTTGAAGCTATATCACTTAAATCGCAAGTATTTGAAGAAAAATCATGTGTTTTGCATGGATTTGAAGCTAACTCGTTACTTGCGCCTGCATTTGAAGCTATATCAGTTTTATCGAAAGTATCTGAATCTAAATCATTTGTTTCGCATAGATTTGACGCTATACCTACTACATCGCATTGATTTGCAGCTAAATCATGTGTTTCGAATGGATTTGAATCTAAACCTTCTACATCGCATTGATTTGCAGCTAAATCATGTGTTTCGCATGGATTTGAAGCAAACTCGATCGTTTCGCCTGCATTTGATGCTATATCACTTATATCCAAAGTATTTGAAGCTAAATCATATGTTTGGCATGGATTTGAAGCTAAACCTTCTACATCGCACTGATTTGAAGGTAAATCGTGTGTTTCGCTCGATATGAAGCTAACTCGTTTGTTTCGTTTTCATTCGAAGCTATATCACTTATATCGCAGGTATCTGAAGCTAAATCATTTGCTTCGCATGGATTTGAATCTAAACCTTCTACATCGCATTGATTTGCAGCTAAATCATGTGTATCGCATGGATTTGAAGCTAACTCGTATGATTCGTCTGCATTTGAAGCTATATCACTTCTATCCCAAGTGTTTGACGCTGAATCATTTGTTTCGCATGGATTTGAAGCTAAAGCTTCTACACCGCAATGATTTGGAGCTAAATCATGTGTTTCGCTTGGATTTGAAGCTAAACCTTCTACATCGTATTGGTTTGAAGCTAAATCATGTGTTTCGTTTGGATTTTAAGCTAACTCGTTTGTTTCCCCTGCATTTGAACCTATATCACTTATATCGCAAGTATCTGATGCTAAATCATTTCTTACGCATTGATTTGAAGCTAAACCTTCTACATCGCATTGATTTGCAGCTAAATCAAGTGTTTCGCATCGATTTGAAGTTAACTCGTTTGTTTCGCCTGCAGTTGAAGCTATATCACATATATCCGAAGTGTTTGAAGCTCAATCAATTGTTCCGCATCGATTTGAAGCCAAGCCTTCTACTTCGCATTGATTTGAAGCTAAATCAAGTGGAACGCATGGATTTTGAAGCTAACTCGATTGATTCGTATGCATTTGATGCTATATCACTTATATCGCAAGTATTTGAGCTAAATCATTTTTGTCGCATGGATTTGAAGCTAAGGCTTCTACTTCTCATCTATTTGAAGCTAAATGATGTGTATCGCATGAATTTTGACGCTAACTGTTTTGATTCGACTGTGTTTGAAACTATATCACTTATATACCAATTGTTTGAAGCTGAATCATTTGTTTCGCAAGGATTTGAAACAAAGCCTTCTACATCGCAATGATTTGAAGCTAAATCATGTGTTTCCCATGGATTTGAAACTAACTCTCTTGTTGCGCATGCTGATGAACCTAAATAACGTATATCACAAGTATTTGTAGCTAAACCATTTGTTCCGTAAGGATTTGAAGCTATTCTTTCTACTTCGAATTGATTTGTAGCTAAATCATTTGTTTCGCATGGATTTCAAGCTAACTCGTTTGTTTCGCATACAGTTGCAGCTATATCACCTATATCACAAGTGTTTGAAGCTCAATCATTTGTTTCGCATAGATATGAAGCTAAACAATGTACATCCCATTGATTTGATGCTAAACATTGTGTACCGCATGGATTTGAAACTAAACCTTCTACATCGCATTGATTTGAAGCTAAATCATGTTTTTCGCTTGGATTTGAAGCTAAACATTCCACTACGCATTGATTTGAAGCTAAATCATGTGTACCGTGTGAATTTTGAAGATAACTCGTCTGATTCGTCTTCACTTGAAGCTATATCATTTATGTCGCATGTATCTAATGCTAAATCATTTGTGTCGTATGGATTTGAAGTTGAACCATCTACATTGCATTGATTTGAAGCTAAAACGTCTACATCGCATTTATTTGAAGCTAAATCGTGTGCTTCGCATGGAGTTGAATCTAACTCGTTTGTTTCGTCTGCATTTGAAGCTATGTCACTCATAGCCCAAGTATTTGAAGCTAAATCATTCGTTTCGCATTGATTTGAAGCTAAAACTTCTACATCGCATTGATTTGAAGCTTCACCATGTGTTTCGCACGGATATGAAGCTAACTCGTTTGTTTGGTCTACAGTTGAAGCTATATCACTTATATCGCAAGTATTTGAAGCTAAATGTTGTGTATCGCATGGATTTTGAAGCTAATTCGATTCTGAAGCTAAATCATTTTTGTCGTATGGATTTGAAGCTAAACCTTCTACATAGCATTGATTTGCAGCTAAATCATGTGTTTCGCATGGATTTGAAGGTAACTCGTTAGTTTCGCCTGCATTTGAAACTATATCACATATAGCGCAAGTACCTGAACCTAAATCATTTGTTTCGCATGGATTTGAAGCTAAGGCTTCTACTTCGCATCTATTTGAAGCTAAATGATGTGTATCACATGGATTTTGAAGCTAACTCGTTTGATTCGTCTGCATTTGATGCTATATCACTTATATCGCAAGTATCTGAAGCTAAATCATTTGTGTTGCATGGATTTGAAGCTAAACCTTATACATCGCATTGACTTGAAGCTAAATCATGTGTTTAGCTTGGTTCTGAATCTAAACCTTCTACATCGCATTGATTTGAAGCTAGATCAAGTGTATCGCGGGGATTTGAAGCTAACTCGTTCGTTTCGCCTGCATTTGATGCTGTATCACTTATAACAGAAGTGTGTGATGCTGAAACATTTATTTCTCATGGATTTGAATATAAGCCTCCTACTTCGCATTGATTTGAAGATAAATCATGTGTATCGCATGCATTTTGAAGCTAACTCGTTTGATTCTTCTGCATTTGAAGCTATATCACTTATATCGCAAGTATCTGAAGCTAAATCATTTGTGTAGCATGGATTTGTAGCTAAACCTTCTACATAGCATTGATTTGAAGCTTAATCATGTGTTTTGCATGGATTCTAAACTAACTCGTTTGTTTCTTCTCCATTTTAAGCTATATCACTTATATCGCAAGTATCTGAACCTAAATCATGTGTTTCGCATGGATTTGAAGCTAACTCGTTTGTTTCGCCTGCATTTGAAGCAAAATCGTGTATATCACAAGTATTTGAAGCTGAACCATTTGTTTGGCATGAATATTAAGCAAAACCATGTGTTTCGAATGAATTTGAAGCTAAATCATGTGTTTCGCTTGGATTTGAAGATAACTCGTTCGTTTCGCCTGCATTTGATACTATATCACTTATATCGCAAGTATCTGATACTAAATCATTTTTTTTCGCATGGATTTGAAGCCAAACCTTCTTCATCGCATTGATTTGAAGCTAATTCATGTGTTTCGCATGGATTTGAAGCCAACTCGTTTGTTTCGTCTGCAGTTGAAGCTATACAACTTATATCCCAAGTGTTTGAAGCTAAATCATTTGTTTCGCATGGATTTGAAGCTACGCCTTCTTCTTCGCATTGATTTGTAGCTGAATCATGTGTTTCGCTTGAATTTGAAGCTAACACGTTAGTTTCACGTGCAGTTGATGCTAAATCATGTATATCACAAGTATTTGAAGCTGAACCATTTGGTTCGCATGAATATTAAGCTAAACCATGTGTTTCGAATGAATTTGAAGCTAAATCATGTGTTTCGCATGTATTTGAAACTAACTCGATTGTTTCGCCTGCATTTGAAGCTAAATCATGTATATCACAAGTATTTGAAGCTAACTCGTTCGTTTCGCCTGCATTTGATACTATATCACTTATATCGCAAGTATCTGATACTAAATCATTTTTTTTCGCATGGATTTGAAGCCAAACCTTCTACATCGCATTGATTTGAAGCTAATTCATGTGTTTCGCATGGATTTGAAGCCAACTCGTTTGTTTCGTCTGCAGTTGAAGCTATACAACTTATATCCCAAGTGTTTGAAGCTAAATCATTTGTTTCGCATGGATTTGAAGCTACGCCTTCTTCTTCGCATTGATTTGTAGCTGAATCATGTGTTTCGCTTGAATTTGAAGCTAACACGTTAGTTTCACGTGCAGTTGATGCTAAATCATGTATATCACAAGAATTTGAAGCTGAACCATTTGGTTCGCATGAATATTAAGCTAAACCATGTGTTTCGAATGAATTTGAAGCTAAATCATGTGTTTCGCATGTATTTGAAACTAACTCGATTGTTTCGCCTGCATTTGAAGCTAAATCATGTATATCACAAGTATTTGAAGCTAACTAACTCGTTTCGCATGCAGTTGAAGCTATATCACCTATATCCCAAGTGTTTGAAGCTCAATCATTTGCTTCGCATGGATTTGAAGCAAATCCTTCTACATCGCAATGATTTGAAGCTAAATCATGTGTTTCGCATGAAATTGATGCATATCGTTTGTTTCGTCTGCATTTGAAGCTATATCACTTACATCGCAAGTATCTGAAGATAAATCATTTGTTACGCATGGATTTGAAGCTAACTCCTTTGTTTCTCCAGCATTTGAAGCTATATCACTTATATCGCAAGTATCTGAGGCTAAATCATTTTTTTCGCATGGATTTGAAGCTAAACCTTCTACATCGCATTGATTTGAAGCTAATTCATGTGTTTCGCATGGATTTGAAGCCAACTCGTTTGTTTCGTCTGCAGTTGTAGTTATACAACTTATATCCCAAGTGTTTGAAGCTAAATCATTTGTTTCGCATGGATTTGAAGCTACGCCTTCTTCTTCGCATTGATTTGTAGCTGAATCATGTGTTTCGCTTGAATTTGAAGCTAACACGTTTGTTACACGTGCAGTTGATGCTAAATCATGTATATCACAAGTATTTGAAGCTGAACCATTTGGTTCGCGTGAATATTAAGCTAAACCATGTGTTTCGAATGAATTTGAAGCTAAATCATGTGTTTCGCATGTATTTGAAACTAACTCGATTGTTTCGCCTGCATTTGAAGCTAAATCATGTATATTACAAGTATTTGAAGCTAACTAACTCGTTTCGAAAGCAGTTGAAGCTATGTCACCTATATCCCAAGTGTTTGAAGCTCAATCATTTCTTCGCATGGATTTGAAGCTAAACCTTCTACATCGCATTGATTTGAAGCTACATCATGTGTTTCGCTTGGATATGAAGCTAATTCTTTTGTTTCGTCTGCATTTGAAGCTATATCACTAGTATTTGAAGAAAAATCATTTGTTTCGCATGGATTTGAAGCTAAACCATCTACATCGCATTGATTTGCAGCTAAATCATGTGTTTCGCATGAATTTGAAGCTCAACCATCTACATCGCATTGATTTGCAGCTAAATCATGTGTTTCGCATGGATTTGAAGCTAACTCGTTCGTTTCGCCTGCATTTGATGCTGTATCACTTATAACAGAAGTGTGTGATGCTGAAACATTTATTTCTCATGGATTTGAATATAAGCCTCCTACTTCGCATTGATTTGAAGATAAATCATGTGTATCGCATGGATTTTGAAGCTAACTCGTTTGATTCGTCTGCATTTGAAGCTATATCACCTATATCCCAAGTGTTTGAAGCTCAATCATTTGTTTCGCATGGATTTGAAGCTAAACCTTCTACATCGCATTGATTTGAAGATAAATCATGTGTATCGCATGCATTTTGAAGCTAACTCGTTTGATTCTTCTGCATTTGAAGCTATATCACTTATATCGCAAGTATCTGAAGCTAAATCATTTGTGTAGCATGGATTTGAAGCTAAACCTTCTACATAGCATTGATTTGAAGCTTAATCATGTGTTTTGCATGGATTCTAAACTAACTCGTTTGTTTCTTCTCCATTTTAAGCTATATCACTTATATCGCAAGTATCTGAACCTAAATCATTTGTTTCGGATGGATTTGAAGCTATGTCACTCATAGCCCAAGTATTTGAAGCTAAATCATTCGTTTCGCATTGATTTGAAGCTAAAACTTCTACATCGCATTGATTTGAAGCTTCACCATGTGTTTCGCACGGATATGAAGCTAACTCGTTTGTTTGGTCTACAGTTGAAGCTATATCACTTATATCGCAAGTATTTGAAGCTAAATGTTGTGTATCGCATGGATTTTGAAGCTAATTCGATTCTGAAGCTAAATCATTTTTGTCGTATGGATTTGAAGCTAAACCTTCTACATAGCATTGATTTGCAGCTAAATCATGTGTTTCGCATGGATTTGAAGGTAACTCGTTAGTTTCGCCTGCATTTGAAACTATATCACATATAGCGCAAGTACCTGAACCTAAATCATTTGTTTCGCATGGATTTGAAGCTAAGGCTTCTACTTCGCATCTATTTGAAGCTAAATGATGTGTATCACATGGATTTTGAAGCTAACTCGTTTGAGTCGTCTGCATTTGAAGCTATGTCACTTATATACCAATTGTTTGTTGCTAAATCATTTGTTTCGCAAGGATTTGAATTAAAACCTTCTACATCGCATTGATTTGAAGCTAAATCATGTGTTTCGCTTGGATTTGAAGCTAAACCCACTACGTCCCATTGATTTGAAGCTAAATCATATGTTTTGCAAGGATTTGATGTTAACTCGTTTATTTCCCCTGCATTTGAAGCTATATGAGTTATATCTCAAGTATCCGATGCTAAATCATTTGTTTCGCATGGATTTGAAGTTAAACCTTCTACATCGCAATGATTTGCAGCTACATCATGTGTTTCGCTTGGATATGAAGCAAACTCGTTTGTTTGGTCTGCAGTTGAAGCTATATCACTTATATCGCAAGTATCTGAAGCTAAATATTTTGTATCGCGTGGATTTTGAAGCTAACTCGATTGATTCGTCTGCATTTGAAGATATTTCACTTATATCGCAATTATCTAAAGCTAAATCATTTGTTTCGCATGGATTTGAAGCTAAACCTTCTACATCGCATTGATTTGCAGTTAAATCATGTGTTTCGCATGGTTATGAAGCTAACTCGTTCGTATCGCCTGCATTTGATGCTATATCACTTATATCGCAAGTATCTGAAGCTAAATCATTTGTTTCGCATGGATTTGAAGCTAAACCTTCTACTTCGCATTGATTTGAAACTAAATCATGTGTATTGCATGGATTTTGAAGTTATCTCGTTTGATTCGTCTGCATTTGAAGCTATATCACTTATATCGCAAGTATCTGAAGCTACATCATTTGTTTCGAATAGATTTGAAGATAAGCCTTCTACATCGCACTGATTTTATAGCTAAATCATGTGTTTTGCATGGATGTGAAGCTAACTCGTTAGTTTCGCCTGCATTTGATGCTATATCACTTATATCGCAAGTATCTGAATCTAAACCATTTTTGTCGCATGGATTTGAAGCTAAACCTTCTACATAGCATTGATTTGCAGCTAAATCATGTGTTTCGCATGGATCTGAAAGTAACTCGTTAGTTTCGCCTGCATTTGAAGCCATATCACTTATATCGCAAGTATCTGAAGCTAAATCATTTGTTTCCCATGGATTTGAAGCTAAACCTTCTACATCGCATTGATTTGTAGCGGAACCTTGTGTATCGCATGGATTTGGAGATAACTCGTTTGTTTCCCCTGCATTTGAAGCTATTTCAGTTATATCGCAATTATCTGAAGCTAAATCATTTGTTTCGCATGGATTCGAAGCTAAACCTACTACATCGCATTGATTTGCAGCTAAATCATGTGTTTCGCTTGGATTTGAAGCTAAACCTTCTACTACGCATTGATTTGAACCTAAATCATTTGTTTCGCATGGATTTGAAGCTAAATTATGTGTATTGGAAAAACTTGAAGCTAAATCATGTGTTCGGCATGAATTTGAAACTGCATCACGTGTTTCGCATTAATTTAATCCCAAATCATGTGTCTCGCATGAATTTGAAGCTAAATCATGTGGTTCACATTAATTTAAACCTAAATAATTTGTTTCGCATTAACTTGAAGCTAATTCATGTGTTTCGCATTAATTTAACCATAAATCATGTCTTTCGCATGAATTTGATGCTAAACCATGTGCTCAGTATGAATTTGTATCTAAATCATGTATTTCGCAATGAATTTGAAGCTAAATCATTTGTTTCGCATGGATTTGAAGCTAAACCTCCTACATCGCATTAATCTGTAACTAAACCATTTGTTTCGCATGGATTTGAAGCTAAGCCTACTATTTCGAATTGATGTGAAGCAAAATCATGTGTATCACATGGATTTTGAAGCTAACTCGTTTGATTCGTCTGCATTTGAAGCTATATCACTTATATCCCAAGTGTTTGAAGCTAAATCATTTGTTTCGCATGGATTTGAAACTAAACCTTCTACATCGCATTGATTTGAAGCTAAATCATGTTTTTCGCTTGGATTTGAAGCTAAACCTTCCACTACGCATTGATTTGAAGCTAAATCATGTGTACCGTGTGAATTTTGAAGATAACTCGTCTGATTCGTCTTCACTTGAAGCTATATCATTTATGTCGCATGTATCTAATGCTAAATCATTTGTGTCGTATGGATTTGAAGTTGAACCATCTACATTGCATTGATTTGAAGCTAAAACGTCTACATCGCATTTATTTGAAGCTAAATCGTGTGCTTCGCATGGAGTTGAATCTAACTCGTTTGTTTCGTCTGCATTTGAAGCTATGTCACTCATAGCCCAAGTATTTGAAGCTAAATCATTCGTTTCGCATTGATTTGAAGCTAAAACTTCTACATCGCATTGATTTGAAGCTTCACCATGTGTTTCGCACGGATATGAAGCTAACTCGTTTGTTTGGTCTACAGTTGAAGCTATATCACTTATATCGCAAGTATTTGAAGCTAAATGTTGTGTATCGCATGGATTTTGAAGCTAATTCGATTCTGAAGCTAAATCATTTTTGTCGTATGGATTTGAAGCTAAACCTTCTACATAGCATTGATTTGCAGCTAAATCATGTGTTTCGCATGGAATTGAAGGTAACTCGTTAGTTTCGCCTGCATTTGAAACTATATCACATATAGCGCAAGTACCTGAACCTAAATCATTTGTTTCGCATGGATTTGAAGCTAAGGCTTCTACTTCGCATCTATTTGAAGCTAAATGATGTGTATCACATGGATTTTGAAGCTAACTCGTTTGATTCGTCTGCATTTGATGCTATATCACTTATATCGCAAGTATCTGAAGCTAAATCATTTGTGTTGCATGGATTTGAAGCTAAACCTTATACATCGCATTGACTTGAAGCTAAATCATGTGTTTAGCTTGGTTCTGAATCTAAACCTTCTACATCGCATTGATTTGAAGCTAGATCAAGTGTATCGCGGGGATTTGAAGCTAAATCATGTGTTTCGCTTGGATTTGAATCTAACACGCCTGTTTCACATGCTGTTGAAGCTAAATCATGTATACCACGAGTATTTGAAGCTGAACCATTTGTTTCGCATGAATATTAAGCTTATCCATGTGTTTCGCATGAGTTTGAAGCTAAATCATGTGTTTCGCTTGGTTATGAAGCTAACTCGTTTGTGTCGCCTGCATTTGAAGCTAAATCATGTATATCAAAAGTATTTGGAGCTAAACGATTTATTTCGCATGGATTCGAAGATAAGCCTTCTACTTCGCATTCATTTGAAACTAAATCATGTGTTGCGCATGGATTTGAAGTTAACGCGATTATTTCGCCTCCATTTGAAGCTAAATCATACATATCACAAGTATTTGATGCTAAATCATTTGTTTCGCATGGATTTGAATCTAAGCCTTCAACTTCGCTTTGATTTGAAGCTAAATCATGTGTTTCGTTAGGATTTTCAGCTAACACGTTTGTTTTGCATGCAGTTGAAGATAAGTAATGTATAAAACAAGTATTTGAAGCTAAACAATTCGTTTCGCATGGATTTGAAACTAAGCCTTCTACTTGGCATTGATTTGAAGCTGAATTATGTGTTTCGCATGGATTCGAGGCTAAGCCTCCTACTTCGTATTGATTTGAAGCTAAATCATGTGTTTCGCATTGATTTGAAGCTAACTCGTTTGTTTCGCATGCAGTTGAAGCTGAATCATGTATATCACGAGCATTTGAAGCTGAACCATTTGTTTCGCAAGAATATGAAGCTAACCCATGTGTTTCATATGAATTTGTAGCTAAATCAGGGGTTTCGCTTGGATTTGAAGCTAACTCGTTCGTTTCATATGCTGTTGATGCTAAATCATGTATATCACAAGTGTTTGAAGCTAAATCATTTCTTTCGCATGGATTTGAAGCTAAACCTTCTTCATCGCATGGACTTGAAGCTAACTCGTTTGTTTCGCATGCAGCTGATGCCAAATCATGTATATCACAAGTATTTGATGCTATACCAATTGATTCGCAGGGATTTGAAACTAAGCCTCCTAAATCGCATTAACTTGAAGCTACATCATGTGCTTCGCTTGGATTTGAAGCTAAGCCTTCTACTTCGCATTGATTTGAATCTAAATCATGTGATTCGCGTGGATTTGAAGCTAACTCGTTTGTTTCGCATGCAGTTGAAGCTAAATCATGTATATCACAAGTATTTGAAGCGATACCATTTGTTTCGCATGTATTTGAAGATAATCATTCTACTTCGCATGAATTTGAAGCTAAATCATGTATGCCGCATGGATTTTGAAGCTAACTCGATTGAATCGTCTGCATTTGAAGCTATATCACTTATATCCCAAGTGTTTGAAGCTAAATCATTTGTATCGCATGGATTTGAAGCTAAACCTTCTACATCGCATTGATTTGAAGCTAAATCGTGTGTTTCGCATGGATTTGAAGCTAAACCATCTACATCGCATTAATTTGTAGCTAAATCATGTGTTTCGCTTGTATTTGAAGCTAACTCGCTTCCTTCATCTGCATTTGAAGCTGTACCACTTATATCGCAAGAATGTGAAGGTAAATCATGTGTTTCGCATGGATTTGAAGCTAAACCTTCTACATCTCAATTATTTGAAGCTAAACCTTCTACATCGCATTTATTTGAAGCTAAATTATGTGTTTCGCATGGAGTTGAAGATAATCCTTCTACTTCGAATTTATTTGAAGCTAAATCATGTGTTTCGCTTGTATTTGAAGCTAACTCGTTTGTTTCCCCTGCATTTGAGGCCATATCTCTTATATCGCAAGTATCTGAACCTAAATCATTTGTTTCGCATGGATTTGAAGCTAAGCCTTCTATTTCGCATGGATTTAAAGCTAAATGATGTGTATCGCATGGATTTTGAAGCTAACTCGTTTGATTCTTCTGCATTTGAAGCTATTTCACATATACCGCAAGTATCTGAAGCTAAATCATTTATGTCGCTTGGATTTGAAGCTAAAACTGCTATAGAGCATTGATTTAAAGCTAAATAATGTGTTTTTCCTGGATATGAAGCTAACTCGTTTGTTTCCCCTGCATTTGAAGCTATATAACTTATATCGCAAATATCTGATGCTAAATCATTTGTTTCGCATGGAATTGAAGCTAAACCTTCTAGATCGCTTTGAGTAGCAGCTAAATCATGTGTTTCGCATGGATATGAAGCTAACTCGTTTGTTTCCCCTGCATTTGAAGCTATATAACTTATATCGCAAATATCTGATGCTAAATCATTTGTTTCGCATGGAATTGAAGCTAAACCTTCTAGATCGCTTTGAGTAGCAGCTAAATCATGTGTTTCGCATGGATATGAAGCTAACTCGTTTGTTTCGTCTGCATTTGAAGCTATATCACTTATATCGCAAGTATCTGAAGCTAAATCATTTGTGCCGCATGGATTTGAATCTAACGCTTCTACATCGCATAGATTTGAAGCTAACTCGTTTGTTTCTCCTGCCATTGAAGCTATATCACTTATATCGCATGTATCTGATGCTAAATCATTTGTGTCGCATGGATTTGAAGCTAAATCTTCTACATCGCATTGATTTGGAGCTAAATCATGTGTTTCGCATGGATATGAAGCGAAACCTTCTACTTCGCATTGATTTGAAACTAAATCATGTGTATCGCATGGATTTTGAAGTTAACTCGTTTGAATCGTCTGCATTTGAAGCTATATCACTTATATCGCAATTATCTGTAGCTACATCATTTGTTTCGCATAGATTTGAAGATAAACCTTCTACATCGCATTGATTTTATAGCTAAATCATGTGTTTCGCATGGATGTGAAGCTAACTCGTTAGTTTCGCCTGCATTTGATGCTATATCACTTATATCGCATGTATCTCAAGCTAAATCATTTTTGTGCATGGATTTGAAGCTAAACCTTCTACATAGCACTGATTTGCAGCTAAATCATGTGTTTCGCATGGATCTGAAAGTAACTCGTTAGTTTCGCCTGCATTTGAAGCTATATCACTTATATCGCAAGTATCTGAAGCTAAATCATTTGTTTCCCATGGATTTGAAGCTAAACCTTCTACATCGCATTGATTTGTAGCGGAATCTTGTGTATCGCATGGATTTGGAGATAACTCGTTTGTTTCCCCTGCATTTGAAGCTATTTCAGTTATATCGCAAGTATCTGATGCTAAATCATTTGTTTCGCATGGATTTGAAGTTAAACCTTCTACATCGCATTTATTTGCAGCTAAGTCATGTGTTTCGCATGGATTTGAAGCTAACTCGTTTGTTTCGTCTGCATTTGAAGCTAAATCACTCATAGCCCAAGTATTTGAAGCTAAATCATTTGTTTCGCATTGATGTGAAGCTAAAACTTCTACGTCGCATTGATTTGAAGCTACATCATGTGTTTCGCACGGATATGAAGCTAACTCGTTTGTTTGGTCTACAGTTGAAGCTATATCACTTATATCGCAAGTATTTGAAGCTAAATGTTGTGTATCGCATGGATTTTGAAGCTAATTCGATTCTGAAGCTAAATCATTTTTGTCGCATGGATTTGAAGCTAAACCTTCTACATAGCATTGATTTGAAGCTAAATCATGTCTTTGGCTTCGATTTGAAGCTATCTCGTTTGGATCGCATGCAGTTGAAGCTAAATCATATATATCACAAGTATATGAAGCTAAAGCATTTGATCGCAAGGATTTCAAGCTATGCCTTCTACATCGCATTGATTTGCAGCTAAATCATGTGTTTCGCATGGATTTGAAGCTTACTCGTTTGTTTCGCATGCAGATGAAGCTATATCACATATATCGCAATTATCTGAAGCTAAATCATTGGTTTCGCATGGATTTGAAGCTAAACCTTCGACATCGCATTGATTTGCTGTTAAATCATGTGTTTTGCATGGATTTGAAGCTAACTCGTTTGTTTCCCTTGCATTTGAAGCTATAACACTTATATCGTAATTATCTGATGCTAAATCATTAGTTTCGCATGGATTTGAAGCAAAACCTTCTACATTGCATTGATTTGAAGCTAAATCATGTGTTCCGCTTAGATTTGAGGCTAACTCATTTGTTTCGTCTGCATTTGAAACTATATCACTTATATCCTATGCGTTTGAAGCTAAATTATATGTTTAGCATGGACTTGAAGCTAATCCTTCTACATCGTTTTGATTTGAAGCTAAATCATATGATTCGCTTGGATTTGAAGCTAACTTGTTTGTTTCGTCTGCATTAGATGCTATATCACTTTTATCGCAAGTATCTGAAGCTAAATCGTTTGTATTGCATGAATTTGAACCTAAATCTTGTCTTTCGCAGGCATTTGAAGCTTAATCATGTGTTTTGCATGGATTTAAAGCTATCTTGTTTGTTACGTCTTCATTTTAAGCTACATCATTTATATCACAAGTATGTCTATCGAAATCTCTTGTTTCACACGGATTTGAAACTAAACAACGTGTATCGCAAGTATCTGAAGCTAAATCATTTGTTTCGCCTGGATTTGAAGCTAAGACATCTAGTTCTCATTGATTCGCTGCTAAATCATGTGTTTCGCATGGATTTGAAACTAACTCGTTCGTTTCGCCTGTATTTGATGCTATATCGCTTATATCGCAAGTATCTGAAGCTAATTCATTTGTTTCGCATGGATTTGAAGCTAAGACATCTAGTTTGCATTGATTTGAAGCTAAATCATGAGTTTCGCATGGATTTGAAGCTAACTCGTTTGTTTCGCCTGCATTTGAAGCTATATCATTTATATCGCAAGTATTAAAAGCTAAATCATTTGTTTCGCTTGGATTTGCATCTAAACCTTCTACATCGCATTGATTTGAAGCTTAATCATGAGTTTCGCTTGGATTTAAAGCTAAACATTCTACATCGCATGGATTTGAAGCTAACTCGTTTGTTTCGTCTGCATTTGAAGCTATATCACTTGTATCGCATATATCTGAAGCCAAATCAATTTGTTTCGCATGGATTTTATGCTAAACCTTCGACATCGCATTGATTTGAAGATAAATAATGTGTTTCGCTTGGATTTGTCGCTAACTCGTTTGTTTCCTCTGCATTTGAAGCTATATCACTTATATCGCAAGTATCCGAACCTAAATCATTTGTTTCGCATGGATTTGAAGCTAAGCCTTCTACATCGCATTGATTTGATGATAAACTTTTGTTTCGCATGGATTTGAAGCTAAACCTTCTACATCTCATTTATTTGAAGCTAAATCATGTGTTTCGCTTGGTGTTGAAGCTAACTCGTTTGTTTCGTCTGCATTTGAAGCTATATCACTACTATCCCAAGAGTTTGAAGCTCAATCATTCGTTTCGCATTGATTTGAAGCTAAACCTTCTACATCGCATTGATTTGAAGCTAAATCTTGTCTACCGCATGTATTTGAAGCTAAACCTTCTAGATCGCATTGATTTGCAGCTAAATCATATTTTTCGCTTGTGTTAATAAGCAAACTCGTTTGTTTCGCATGCAGTTGAAGCTAAATCATGTATAAAACAAGAATTTGATGATAAACCATCTGTTTCGCGTGGATTTGAAGCTAAGCCTTCTACTTCGGATTGATTTGAAGCTGATTCATGTGTTTGGCTTGGATTTGAAGCTAACTCGTTCATTTCGCCTGCATTTGATGCTAAATCATTTATATCACAAGTATTTGATGCTAAACTATTTGATTCGCATGTATTTGAAACTAATCATTCTACTTCGCATTGATTTGAAGCTAAATCATGTGTTTCGCATGGATTTGAAGCTACCTCGTTTGTTTCGCCTGCAGTTGAAGCTATATCACTAATATCGTAAGTATCTGAATCTAAATCATTTGTTTCGCATGGATTTGAAGCTAAAACTTCTACATCGCATTGATTTAGAGCTATATCGTATGTTTCGCTTGGATTTGAAGCTAAACCTTCAACATCGCATTGATTTGCAGCTAAATCATGTGTTTCGCATAGATTTTGAAGCTAAGCCTTCTACTTTGAATTTATTTGAAGATAAATCGTGTGTTTCGCTTGGATTTGAAGCTAACTCGTTTGGTGCGCATGCAGTCGAAGCTAATTCATGTATATCACAAGTATTTGACAAGTATTTGGCTATAGCATTTGATGGCATGGATTTGAAGCTGAGCCTTCTACTTCGCATTGATTTGAAGCTGAATCATGTTTTTCGCTCGAATTTGAAGCCTACGCGTTTGTTTCGCCTGCAGTTGAAGCTAGATCATGAATATCACAAGTATTTGAAACTGAAGCATTTGATACGCATGAATATTAAGGTGAACCATGTGTATCGAATGAATTTGAGGCTAAATAATGTGTTACGTATGGAATTGAAGCTAACTGTTTTGTTTCGCCAGCATTTGAAGCTATATAGGCTATATCCCAAGTGTTTGAAGCTCAATCATTTGTTTCGCATGGATTTGAAGCTAAACCTTCTACATCGCATGGATTTGAAGCTAACTCGTTCGTTTCGCCTGCATTTCATGCTATAACACTTATATCGCAAGTGTTTGAAGCTAAATCATTTGTTTCAAATGGATTTGATGCTAATCCTTCTACATCGTATCGATTTGAAGCTAAATGATATGTATCGCATGGATTTTGAAGCTATCCCGTTTGATTCGTCTGCATTTGCAGCTATATCACTTATATCACAAGTGTTTGAAGCTAAATCATTTGTTTCGCACGGTTTTGAAGCTAAATCCTTCTACATCGCATTGATTAGAAGCTAAATCATGTGTATCGCTTGGATTTGAAGCTATACCTTCTACATCGCTTTGATTTGAAGCTAAATCATGTGTTTCGCATGCATTTGAAGCTAAACCTTCTACATCGCATTTATTTGAAGCTAAAACATGTGTATCGCACGCACTTTGAAGCTAACTCGTTTGTTTCGTCTGCATTTGAAGCTATATCACTTATATCCCAAGTATTTGAAGCTGAAACATTTGTTTCGCATGGATTTGAAGCTAAACCTTCTACAGCGCATTGATTTGAAGCTAAATCATGTGATTCGCATGGATTTGAAGCTTACTCGTTTGTTTCGCATGCAGATGAAGCTATATCACATATATCGCAATTATCTGAAGCTAAATCATTGGTTTCGCATGGATTTGAAGCTAAGACATCTAGTTTGCATTGATTTGAAGCTAAATCATGAGTTTCGCATGGATTTGAAGCTAACTCGTTTGTTTCGCCTGCATTTGAAGCTATATCATTTATATCGCAAGTATTAAAAGCTAAATCATTTGTTTCGCTTGGATTTGCATCTAAACCTTCTACATCGCATTGATTTGAAGCTTAATCATGAGTTTCGCTTGGATTTAAAGCTAAACATTCTACATCGCATGGATTTGAAGCTAACTCGTTTGTTTCGTCTGCATTTGAAGCTATATCACTTGTATCGCATATATCTGAAGCCAAATCAATTTGTTTCGCATGAATTTTATGCTAAACCTTCGACATCGCATTGATTTGAAGATAAATAATGTGTTTCGCTTGGATTTGTCGCTAACTCGTTTGTTTCCTCTGCATTTGAAGCTATATCACTTATATCGCAAGTATCCGAACCTAAATCATTTGTTTCGCATGGATTTGAAGCTAAGCCTTCTACATCGCATTGATTTGATGATAAACTTTTGTTTCGCATGGATTTGAAGCTAAACCTTCTACATCTCATTTATTTGAAGCTAAATCATGTGTTTCGCTTGGTGTTGAAGCTAACTCGTTTGTTTCGTCTGCATTTGAAGCTATATCACTACTATCCCAAGAGTTTGAAGCTCAATCATTCGTTTCGCATTGATTTGAAGCTAAACCTTCTACATCGCATTGATTTGAAGCTAAATCTTGTCTACCGCATGTATTTGAAGCTAAACCTTCTAGATCGCATTGATTTGCAGCTAAATCATATTTTTCGCTTGTGTTAATAAGCAAACTCGTTTGTTTCGCATGCAGTTGAAGCTAAATCATGTATAAAACAAGAATTTGATGATAAACCATCTGTTTCGCGTGGATTTGAAGCTAAGCCTTCTACTTCGGATTGATTTGAAGCTGATTCATGTGTTTGGCTTGGATTTGAAGCTAACTCGTTCATTTCGCCTGCATTTGATGCTAAATCATTTATATCACAAGTATTTGATGCTAAACTATTTGATTCGCATGTATTTGAAACTAATCATTCTACTTCGCATTGATTTGAAGCTAAATCATGTGTTTCGCATGGATTTGAAGCTACCTCGTTTGTTTCGCCTGCAGTTGAAGCTATATCACTAATATCGTAAGTATCTGAATCTAAATCATTTGTTTCGCATGGATTTGAAGCTAAAACTTCTACATCGCATTGAATTAGAGCTATATCGTATGTTTCGCTTGGATTTGAAGCTAAACCTTCAACATCGCATTGATTTGCAGCTAAATCATGTGTTTCGCATAGATTTTGAAGCTAAGCCTTCTACTTTGAATTTATTTGAAGATAAATCGTGTGTTTCGCTTGGATTTGAAGCTAACTCGTTTGGTGCGCATGCAGTCGAAGCTAATTCATGTATATCACAAGTATTTGACAAGTATTTGGCTATAGCATTTGATGGCATGGATTTGAAGCTGAGCCTTCTACTTCGCATTGATTTGAAGCTGAATCATGTTTTTCGCTCGAATTTGAAGCCTACGCGTTTGTTTCGCCTGCAGTTGAAGCTAGATCATGAATATCACAAGTATTTGAAACTGAAGCATTTGATACGCATGAATATTAAGGTGAACCATGTGTATCGAATGAATTTGAGGCTAAATAATGTGTTACGTATGGAATTGAAGCTAACTGTTTTGTTTCGCCAGCATTTGAAGCTATATAGGCTATATCCCAAGTGTTTGAAGCTCAATCATTTGTTTCGCATGGATTTGAAGCTAAACCTTCTACATCGCATGGATTTGAAGCTAACTCGTTCGTTTCGCCTGCATTTCATGCTATAACACTTATATCGCAAGTGTTTGAAGCTAAATCATTTGTTTCAAATGGATTTGATGCTAATCCTTCTACATCGTATCGATTTGAAGCTAAATGATATGTATCGCATGGATTTTGAAGCTATCCCGTTTGATTCGTCTGCATTTGCAGCTATATCACTTATATCACAAGTGTTTGAAGCTAAATCATTTGTTTCGCACGGTTTTGAAGCTAAATCCTTCTACATCGCATTGATTAGAAGCTAAATCATGTGTATCGCTTGGATTTGAAGCTATACCTTCTACATCGCTTTGATTTGAAGCTAAATCATGTGTTTCGCATGCATTTGAAGCTAAACCTTCTACATCGCATTTATTTGAAGCTAAAACATGTGTATCGCACGCACTTTGAAGCTAACTCGGTTGTTTCGTCTGCATTTGAAGCTATATCACTTATATCCCAAGTATTTGAAGCTGAAACATTTGTTTCGCATGGATTTGAAGCTAAACCTTCTACAGCGCATTGATTTGAAGCTAAATCATGTGATTCGCATGGATTTGAAGCTTTCTCGTTTGTTTCGCATGCAGATGAAGCTATATCACATATATCGCAATTATCTGAAGCTAAATCATTGGTTTCGCATGGATTTGAAGCTAAACCTTCTACATCGCATTTATTTGAAGCTAAAACATGTGTATCGCACGCACTTTGAAGCTGACTCGTTTGTTTCGTCTGCATTTGAAGCTATATCACTTATATCCCAAGTATTTGAAGCTGAAACATTTGTTTCGCATGGATTTGAAGCTAAACCTTCTACATCGCATTGATTTGAAGCTAAAACATGCGTATCGCACGGATTTTGAAGCTAACTCGTTTGTTTCGTCTGCATTTGAAGCTATATCAGTTATATCGCAAGTATCTGATGCTAAGTCATTTGTTTCGCATGGATTTGAAGCTAACCCTTCTACATCGCATTGATTTGAAGCTGAATCATGTGTTTTGCATGGATTTTATGCTAACTGGTTTGTTTCCCCTGCATTTGAAGCTATATCAGTTATATCGCAAGTATCTGATGCTAAATCATTTCTTTCGCATGGATTTGAAGCTAAACCTTGTACATCGCATTGATTTGAAGCTAAATCATTGGTTTCGCATGGATTTGAAGCTAAACCTTCGACATCGCATTGATTTGCTGTTAAGTCATGTGTTTTGCACGGATTTGAAGCTAACTCGTTTGTTTCCCTTGCATTTGAAGCTATATCACTTATATCACAATTATCTGATGCTAAATCATTAGTTTCGCATAGATTTGAAGCAAAACCTTCTACATCGCATTGATTTGCAGCTAAATCATGTGTTTCGCACGAATTTGAAGCAAATAGATGTGTTTCGCACTAATATTAAGCTAAATCATGTGTTACGTATGGAATTGAAGCTAACTGTTTTTTGTCGCCAGCATTTGAAGCTATATAGGCTATATCCCAAGTGTTTGAAGCTCAATCATTTGTTTCGCATGGATTTGAAGCTAAACCTTCTAAATCGCTTTGATTTCAAGCTATATCATGTGTTTTGCATGGACTTGAAGCTAACTCCTTTGTTTCCCCTTCATTTTAAGCTATATGAATTATATCACAAGTATCTGATGCTTAATCATTTGTTTCGCATGGATTTGAAGCTAAACCTTCTACATCGCATGGTCTTGAAGCTAACTCGTTCGTTTCGCCTGCATTTGATGCTATATCACTCATATCCCAAGTATTTGAAGCTAAATCATTTGTTTCGCATGGTTTTTCAACTAAACCTTCTACATCGGATTGATTGGAAGCTGAATCATATGTTTCGCATGTATTTGAATCTAACTAGTTAGTTTCGCCTGCATTTGAAGCTATATCACTTATATCGCAAGTATCTCAAGCTAAATCATTTGTGTCGCATGGATTTGAAGCTAACTAGTTAGTTTCGCCTGCATTTGAAGCTATATCACTTTTATTGCAAGTACCTGATGCTGAATCATTGGTTTCGCATGCATGTGAAGCTAAACTTTCTACACCGCATAGATTTGTAGCTAACGCGTTTGTTTCTCCTGCATTTGAAGCTATATCATTTATATCGCATGTATCTGCTGCTAAGTCATTTCTGTCGCATGGATTTGAAGCTAAACCTTCTACATCACATTGATTTGAAGCTGAATCATGTGTTTCGCTTGGATTTGAAGATATGCCTTCTACATCGCTTTGACTTGAATGTAAATCATATGTTTTGCATGGATTTGATGCTAACTCGTTTGTTTCCCTTGCATTTGAAGCTATTTCAGTTATATAGCAAGTATCTGATGCTAAATCATTTGTTTCGCATGGATTTGTAGCTAAACCTTCTACATCGCTTTGATTTGAAGCTAAATCATGTGTTCCGCATGGATTATGTGCTAACTCGTTTGATTCCCCTGCATTTGAAGCTATATCAGTTATATCGCAAGTATCTGCTGCTAAGTCATTTCTGTCGCATGGATTTGAAGCTAAACCTTCTACATCACATTGATTTGAAGCTGATTCATGTGTTTCGCTTGGATTTGAAGATATGCCTTCTACATCGCTTTGACTTGAATGTAAATCATATGTTTTGCATGGATTTGATGCTAACTCGTTTGTTTCCCTTGCATTTGAAGCTATTTCAGTTATATAGCAAGTATCTGATGCTAAATCATTTGTTTCGCATGGATTTGTAGCTAAACCTTCTACATCGCTTTGATTTGAAGCTAAATCATGTGTTCCGCATGGATTATGTGCTAACTCGTTTGATTCCCCTGCATTTGAAGCTATATCAGTTATATCGCAAGTATCTGATGCTAAATCATTTGTTTCGCATGGATTTGAATCTAAACCTTCTACATCGCATTGATTTGCAGCTTAATCATGTGTTTCGCATGGATTTGAAGCTAACTCGTTCGTTTCTCCTGCATATCATGCTATAACACTTATATCGCAAGTGTTTGAAGCTAAATCATTTGTTTCAAATGGATTTGAAGCTAAACCTTCTACATCGTATCGATTTGAAGCTAAATGATATGTATCGCATGGATTTTGAAGCTATCCCGTTTGATTCGTCTGCATTTGCAGCTATATCACTTATATAACAAGTGTTTGAAGCTAAATCATTTGTTTCGCACGGTTTTGAAGCTAAATACTTCTACATCGCATTGATTAGAAGCTAAATCATGTGTATCGCTTGGATTTGAAGCTATACCTTCTACATCGCTTTGATTTGAAGCTAAATCATGTGTTTTGCATGGATTTGAAGCTAACTCGTTTGTTCCGCCTGCATTTGAAGCTTTATCACTCCTATACCAAGTGTTTGAAGCTCAATCATTTGTTTCGCATGGATTTGAAGCAAAAGCTTCTAAATCGCATTGATTTGACGCTAAATCATGTGATTCGCTTAGATTTGAAGCTAACTCGTTTGTTTCGCCTGCAGCTGCATCTATATCACTTATATCGCAAGTAGTTGAAGCTAAATCATATGTTCCGCATGGATTTGAAGCTAACTTGTTTGTTTCGTCTGCATTTGAAACTATATCACTTATATCGCAAGTATCTGAAGCTAAATCGTTTGTTTCGCATGGATTTGAAGCTAATCTTTCAATGTCGCATTGATTTGAAGCTAAATCACGTGTTTCGCATGTATTTGAAGCTAACTCATTTGTTCCGTCTGCATTTGAAGCTAAATCATGTGTTTCGCATGGATTTGAAACTAACTCGTTAGTTTCGCCTGCATTTAAAGCTATATCACTTATATCGCATGTAACTGATCCTAAATCATTTGTTTCGCATGGATTTGACGCTAAACCTTCATAATCGCATGAATTTTAAGCTCAATCATGTTTTCCGCATGGATTTGGAGATAATTCGTTTGTTTCTCCTGCATTCGAAGCTATATCACAAATCGAAAGTATGTGACCCTAAATCATTTGTATCGCGTGGGTTTGAAGCTAAGCATTCTACATCGCATTGATTTGCTGCTAAATCATGTGTTTCGCATGGATTTGATACTAACTCGTTTGTTTCGTCTTCATTTGAAGCTATATCACTTAAATCGCAAGTAAATGAAGCTAAATCATTTGTGTCGCATGGATTTGAAGCTAAACCTTCTACGTAGCACGGATTTAAAGCTTAATCATGTGTTTTGCATGGATTTGAAGCTAACTCGTTTGATCCGCCTGCATTTGAAGCTTTATCACTCCTATACCAAGTGTTTGGAGCTAAATCATTTGCTTCGTATGGATTTGAACCTAAACATTCTACATCGCATGGACTTGAAGCTAACTCGTTTGTTTCGCATGCAGCTGTAGCTATATCACCTATATCCCAAGTGTTTGAAGCTCAATCATTTGTTTCGCACGGATTCGAAGACTATCCTTCTACTTCGCATTGATTTGAATCTAAATCATGTGTATCGCATGGATTAGAAGCTAACTCGTTTGTTTCGCCTGCATTTGAAGCAAAATCATGTATACCACAAGTATTTGAAGCTGAACCATTTGTTTGGCACGAATATTAAGCTAAATCATGTGTTTCGAATGAATTTGAAGATAAATCATGTATATCATTAGTATTTGTAGCTAAACCATTTGTCATGCATGGATTTGAATCTATGCCTTCTACTTCGCATTGATTTAAAGAAAAATCGTGTGTTACGTTTGGATTTGAAGCTAGCTCGATTATTTCGCCTCCATTTGAAGCTAAATCATGGATATCACAAGTATTTGATTCTAAACCATTTGTTTCGCATGGATTTGAAGCTAAGCCTTCAACTTCGCTTTGATTTCAAGATAAATCATGTGTTTCGCATGAATTTGAAGCTAAATCATGCGTTTCGCTTGGATTTGAAGCTAACTCGATTGTTTCGCGTGCATTTGAATCTAAATCATGTATATCACAAGTATTTGAAGCTAAACCATTTGTTTCGCATGGATTTGAAGCTAAGCATTCCACTTCGCAAGAATTTGAAGCTAAATCATGTGTTTCAATTGGATTTGAAGCTAACTTGTTTGTTTCGCCAGCATTTGAATCTAAATCATGTATATCACAATTATTTGAATCTAAAGCATTTGCTTCGTATTGATTTGAAGATATGCCTTCTACTTCGCATTGATTTAAAGCTAAATCATGTGTTTCGCATGAATTTGAAGCTAAATCATGTGTTTGGCATGGATTTGAAGCTAACTCGTCTGTTTCGCCAGCATTTGAAGCTAAATCATGTATATCAAAGTATTTGAAGCTAAACCATTTGTTTCGCATGGATTTGAAGCCAAGCCTTCTACTTCGCATTGATTTGATGCTAAAACATATGTTTCGCATGAATTTGAAGCTAACTCGATTGTTTCGCGTACATTTGAATTTATATCACTTATATCGCAATTATCAGAAGATAAATCATTTGTTTCGCATGTAGTTGAAGCTACTCTTTCTACTTCGCATTGATTTGAATCTAAATCATGTGTTTGGCTTGGATTTGAAGCTAACTCGTTTGTTTCGCCGGCATTTGAAGCTAAATCATGTAAATCACAAGTATTTGTAGCTAAACCATTTGTTATGCATGGATTTGAATCTATGCCTTCTACTTCGCATTGATTTGAACAAAAATCATGTGTTACGTTTGGATTTGAAGCTAGCTCGATTATTTCGCCTCCATTTGAAGCTAAATCATGCATATCACAAGTATTTGATTCTAAACCATTTGTTTCGCATGGATTTGAAGCTAAGCCTTCAACTTCGCTTTGATTTGAAGATAAATCATGTGTTTCGCATGAATTTGAAGCTAGATCATGCGTTTCGCTTGGATTTGAAGCTAACTCGTTTGTTTCGCCAGCATTTGAAGCTAAATCATGTATATCAAAGTATTTGTAGCTAAACCATTTGTTTCGTATGGATTTGAAGCTATGCCTCCTACTTTCGCATTTATTTGATTCAAAATCATGTGTTACGTTTGGATTTGGAGAAAACTCGATTATTTCGTCTCCATTTGAAGCTGAATCATGCATATCACAAGTATTTGATGATAAACCATTTGTTTCGCATGGATTTGAAGCTAAGCCTTCATTTTAGCTTTGATTTGAAGCTATATCATGTGTTTCGCATGGATTTGAAGATAACTCGTTTGTTTCGCCTGCATTTGGAGCTAAATCATGTATATCACAAGTATTTGAATCTAAACAATTTGTTACGCATGGATTCGAAGATGAGCCTTCTACTTCGCATTGATTTGAAGAAAAATCATGTGTTACGTTTGGATTTGAAGCTAACTCGATTATTTCGCCTCCATTTGAAGCTAAATCATGCATATCACAAGTATTTGAAGATAAACCAATTCTTTCGCATGGATTTGAAGATAAGCCTTCTACTTCGCAATTGGTTTGAAGCTAAATCATGTATATCACAAGTATTTGAAGATAACCCATTTCTTTCGTATGGATTTGAGGATAAGCGTCCTACTTGGCATTGATTTGAAACTAAATCATGTGTTTCGCATGAATTTGAAACTAACACGCCGGTTTCACATGCTGTTGAAGCTAAATCATGTATACCACGAGTATTTGAAGCTGAACCATTTGTTTCGCATGAATATTAAGCTTAACCATGTGTTTCGCATGAGTTTGAAGCTAAATCATGTGTTTCGCTTGGTTATGAAGCTAACTCGTTTGTGTCGCCTGCATTTGAAGCTAAATCATGTATATCACAAGTATTTGAAGCTAAACAATTTGTTACGCATGGATTCGAAGATGAGCCTTCTACTTCGCATTGATTTGAAGAAAAATCATGTGTTACGTTTGAATTTGAAGCTAACTCGATTATTTCGCCTCCATTTGAAGCTAAATCATGCATATCACAAGTATTTCATGCTGAACCATCTGTTTCGCATGAATATTAAGCAAAACCATGTGCTTCAAACGAATTTGAAACTAAATCATGTGTTTCGCATGGATTTGAAGCTAACTCGTTTGTTTTGCCAGCATTTGAAGCAAAATCATTTATATCACAAGTATTTGAAGCTAAACCATTTGTTTCGTATGGATTTGAAGCTATGCCTTCTACTTCCCATTGATTTGAACTAAGTCATGTGTCTCGCATGGATTTGAAGCTAACTCGTTAGTTTCGCATGCAGTTGAAGCTATATCACTTATATCACAAGTATTTGAAGCTAAACCATTTGTTTCGCATGGATTTGAAGCTATGCCTTCTACTTCGCATTGATTTGAAGAAAAATCATTTGTTAAGTTTGGATTTGAAGCTAACACGCCGGTTTCACATGCTGTTGAAGCTAAATCATGTATACCACGAGTATTTGAAGCTGAACCATTTGTTTCGCATGAATATTAAGCTTAACCATGTGTTTCGCATGAGTTTGAAGCTAAATCATGTGTTTCGCTTGGTTATGAAGCTAATTCGTTTGTGTCGCCTGCATTTGAAGCTAAATCATGTATATCGAAAGTATTTGGAGCTAAACGATTTATTTCGCATGGATTCGAAGATAAGCCTTCTACTTCGCATTCATTTGAAACTAAATCATGTGTTGCGCATGGATTTGAAGCTAACTCGATTATTTCGCCTCCATTTAAAGCTAAATCATACATATCACAAGTATTTGATGCTAAACCATTTGTTTCGCATGGATTTGAATCTAAGCCATCAACTTCGCTTTGATTTGAAGCTAAATCATGTGTTTCGTTTGGATTTTAAGCTAACACGTTTGTTTTGCATGCAGTTGAAGATAAGTAATGTATAAAACAAGTATTTGAAGCTAAACAATTCGTTTCGCATGGATTTGGAACTAAGCCTTCTACTTGGCATTGACTTGAAGCTGAATTATGTGTTTCGCATGGATTCGAGGCTAAGCCTCCTACTTCGTATTGATTTGAAGCTAAATCATGTGTTTCGCATTGATTTGAAGCTAACTCGTTTGTTTCGCATGCAGTTGATCTGAATCATGTATATCACGAGTATTTGAAGCTGAACCATTTGTTTCGCAAGAATATGAAGCTAACCCATGTGTTTCATATGAATTTGTAGCTAAATCAGGGGTTTCGCTTGGATTTGAAGCTAACTCGTTCGTTTCATATGCTGTTGATGCAAAATCATGTATATCACAAGTATTTGAAGCTAAAGCATTTGATTCGCATGGATTTGAAGCTACGCCTTCTACTTCGCATTGATTTGAAGCTGAATCCTGTGATTCTCATGGATGTGAAACTAACTCGTTTGTTTCGTCAGCATTTGAATCTAAATCATGTATATCACAATTATTTGAATCTAAAGCATTTGCTTCGCATTGATTTGAAGATAAGCCTTCTACTTCGCATTGATTTGAAGCTAAATCATGTGTTCCGCATGGATTTGAAACTGAATCATGTATAAAACAAGTACTTGAAGCTAAATCATGTATAAAACAAGCATTTGAAGCTAAACCATTTGATTCGCATGGATTTGAAGCTAAGCCTTCCACTTCGCTTTGATTTGAAGATAAATCATGTGTTTCGTTTGGATTTTAAGCTAACTCGTGTGTTGTGCATGCAGTTGAAGATAAGTAATGTATAAAACAAGTATTTGAAGCTAAACAATTTGTTTCGCATGGATTTGAAACTAAGCCTTCTACTTCGCATTGATTTGATGCTAAAACATGTGTTTCGCCTGCATTTGAAGCTAAATTATGTATATCACAAGTATTTGAAGCTAAACTATTTGTTTCGCACGGATTCGAAGACAATCCTTCTACTTCGCATTGATTTGAACTAAGTCATGTGTTTCGCATGGATTTGAAGCTAACTCGTTAGTTTCGCATGCAGTTGAAGCTATATCACTTATATCACAAGTATTTGAAGCTAAACCGTTTGTTTCACACGGATTCGAAGATAAGCCTTTTACTTCGCATTGATTTGCAGCTAAATCATGTGTTTCGCATGGATTTGAAGCTAACTCGTTAATTTCGCCTGCATTTGAAGCTATATCACTTATATCGCAAGTATCTGAATCTAAATCATTTGTTACGATTGGATTTGAAGCTAAGCCTTCTACTTCGCATTGATTTGAAGCAAAATCATGTGTTACGCTTGGATTTCAAGCTAACTCGTTTGTTTCTCATGCATTTGAAGCTATATCACTTATATCGCAAGTATCTGAACCTAAATCATTTGTTTCGCATGGATTTGAAGCTAAGCCTTCTATTTTGCATGGATTTAAAGCTAAATGATGTGTATCGCATGGATTTTGAAGCTAACTCGTTTGATTCGTCTGCATTTGCAACTATATCATATATATCCCATGTGTTTGAAGCTAAATCATTTGTTTCGCATGGATTTTATGCTAACTCGTTTGTTTCCCCTGCATTTGAAGCTATATCAGATATATCACAAGTAACTGATGCTAAATCATTTGTTTCGCATGGATTTGAAGCTAAACCTTCTACATCGCATTGATTTGAAGCTAAATCATGTGTTTCGCATGGATTTGAAGCTAACTCGTTAGTTACGCCTCAATTTGAAGCAATATCAATATATCGCTAGTATCTGAACCTAAATCATTTGTTTCGCATGGATTTGAAGCTAAACCTTCTACATCGCATTGATTTGAAGCTAAATCATGTGTGTCGCATGGAGTAGATACTTGCTCGTTTGTTTCGTCTGCATTTGAACGTATATCGCTTATAACGCAATTATCTGAAGCTAAATCATTTGTTCCGCATGGATTTGAAGCTAAACCTTCTACATCGCATTGATTTGAAGCTAAATCATGTGTTTTGCATGGATTTTATGCTAACTCGTTTGTTTCCCCTGCATTTGAAGCTATATCAGTTATATCGCAAGTATCTGATGCTAAATCATTTGTTTCGCATGGATTTGATGCTAAACCTCCTACATCGCATTGATTTGAAGCTAAATCATGTGTTTTGCATGGATTTTATGCTAACTCGTTTGTTTCCCCTGCATTTGATGCTATATCAGTTACATCGCAAGTATCTGATGCTAAATCATTTGTTTCGCATGGATTTGAAGCTAATCCTTCTACATCGCATTGATTTGAAGCTAAATCATGTGTTTTGCATGGATTTGGAGCTAAACCTTCTACTTCGTATCGATTTGAAGCTAAATGATATGTATCGCTTGGATTTTGAACCTACCCCGTTTGATTCGTCTGCATTTGCAGCAATATCACTTATATCCCAAGTGTTTGAAGCTAAATCATTTGTTTAGCATGGATTTGAAGCTAAACTTTCTACATGGCATTGATTTGAAGCTAAATCATGTGTTTCGCTTGGATTTCAAGCTATACCTTCTACATCGCTTTGATTTGAAGCTAAATCATGTGTTTTGCATGGATTTGATGCTAACTCGTTTGCTTCCCCTGCATTTAAAGCTATTTCAGTTATATCGCAAGTATCTGATTTCTAAATCATTTGTTTCGCATGGATTTGAAGCTAAACCTTCTACATCGCATTGATTTTGCAGCTAAGTCATGTGTTTCGCATGGATTTGAAGCTAACTCGTTTGTTTCGTCTGCATTTGAAGCTACATCACTTATATCGCAAGTATTTGAAGGAAAATCATGTGTTTCGCATGGATTTGAAGCTAACTCGGTCGTTTCGCAAGCATTTGATGCTATATCACTTATATCGCAAGTATCTGATGCTAAATCATTTGTTTCGCATGAATTTGAATCTAAACCCTGTGTTTCGCATGAATTTGAACCTAGATCTTGCCTTTCGCATGCATTTGAAGCTTAATCATTTGTTTTGCTTGGATTTGAAGGTAACTCGTTAGTTTCGCCTGCTTTTGGAGCTATATCACTTATATCGCAAGTATTTGAAGTTAAATCATTTGTTTCGCATGGATTTGAAGCTAAGCCTTCTACTTTGCATGGATTTAAAGCTAAATGATGTGTATCGCATGGATTTTGAAGCTAACTCGTTTGAATCGTCTGCATTTGCAGCTATATCACTTATATCCCACGTGTTTGATGCTAAATCATTTGTTTCGCATGGATTTGATGCTAAACCTTCTACATCGCATTGATTTGAAGCTTACTCATATGTTTTGCATGGATTTGAAGCTAACTCGTTAGTTGCGCCTGCAGTTGAAGCTATATCAGTTATATCGCAAGTATCTGAAGCTAAATCATTTGTTTCGAATGGATTTTAAGCTAAACCTTCTACATCGCATAGATTTGCACCTAAATCATGTGTTTCCACATGGATTTGAAGCTAACTCGTCCATTTCGCCTGCATTTGAAGCTATATCACCTATATCGCAAGTATCTGAAGCTAAATCATTGGTGTCGCATGGATTTGAAGCTAAACCTTCTACATAGCATTGATTTGAACCTAAACCAAGTGTTTGGCTTGGATCTGAAACTAACTCGTTTGTCTCGCATGCAGTTGAAGCTACATCATTTATATCGCAAGTATCTGAACCTAAATCATTTGTTTCGCATGGATTTGAAGCTAAACCTTCTACATCCTATTGATTTGCAGCTAAATCATGTGTTTCTACATGGATTTGAAGCTAACTCGTCCATTTCGCCTGCATTTGAAGCTATATCACTTGTATCGCAAGTATTTGAAGCTAAATCATTGGTTTCGCATGGTTTTGAAGCTAAACGTTCTACATAGCATTGATTTGAACCTAAATCAAGTGATTCGCTTGGATCTGAAGCTAACTCGTTTGTCTCGCATGCAGTTGAAGCTACATCATTTATATCGCAAGTATCTTAACCCAAATCATTTGTTTCGCATGGATTTGAAGCTAAACCTTCTACATCGCATTGATTTGCAGCTAAATCATGTGTTTCGCGTGGATTTGAAGCTAACTCGTTTGATTGGGCTGCATTTGAAGCTATATCACTTTTATCGCAAGTATCTGAACCTAAATCATTTGTTTCGCAAGAATTTGAATCTATTCCATGTGTTTGGCATGAATTTGAACCTAAATCTAGTCTTTCGCATGCATTCGAAGCTTAATCATGTGTTTTGCATGTATTTGAAGCTAACTCGTTTGTTTCGCCTGCATTTGAAGCTATATCATTTATATCGCAAGTATCTGAACCTAAATCACTTGCTTCGCTTTGACTTGAAGCTAAACCTTCTACATCGCAATGATTTGAGGCTAAATCGTATGTTTCGCGTGGATTTCAAGCTACACCTTCTACATCGCATTGATTTGTAGCTGAATCTTGTGCATCGCATGGATTTGGAGCTAACTCGTTTGTGTCTCCTGCATTTGAAGCTATATCACCTATATCCCAAGTGTTTGAAGCTAAATCATTTGTTTCGCATGGATTTGAAGCAAAACCTTCTACATCGCACTGATTTGAAGGTAAATCGTGTGTTTCGCTCGATATGAAGCTAACTTGTTTGTTTCGTTTGCATTTGAAGCTATATCACTTTTATCGCAAGTATCTGAAGCTAAATCATTTGTACGCATGGAATTGAAGCTAAACCTTCTACATCGCATTGATTTGCAGCTAAATCATGTGTTTCGAATGGATTTTGAAGCTAACTCGTTTGATTCGTCTGCAATTGAAGCTATATCACTTATATCCCAAGTGTTTGAAACTAAATCATTTGTTTCGCATGGATTTGAAGCTAAGCCTTCTACATCGCATTGTTTTGCAGCTACATCATGTGTTTTGCAAAGTTTTGAAGATAACTCGTTTGTTTCCTCTACATTCGAATATATATCACTTATACCCCAAGTATTTGAAGTTAAATCATTTGTGTCGCATTGATTTGATGTTAAACCTTCTACATCGCATTGATGTGAAGCTAAACCGTCTACATCGCATTCATTTGAAGCCTAATCATTTGTTTCGCATGGATTTAAAACTAACTCGTTTGTTTCCCCTGCATTTGAAGATATATCACTTATATCGCAAGAATCTGAAACTAAATTATTTGTCACGCATGGATTTGAAGCTAAGCCTTCTACTCCTTATCGATTTGAAGCTAAATGATGTGTATCGCATGGATGTTGAAACTAACTCGTTTGATTCGACTGCATTTGATGCTATATCACTTATATCGCAAGGATTTGAAGCTAAATCATTTGTTCCGAATGGATTAGAAGCTAAGCCTTCTGCTTCGCATTGATTTGAACCTAAATCATTTGTTTCGAATGGATTTGAAACTAAGCCTTCTACATCGCATTGATTTGAAGCTTAATCATGTGTATCGCATGGATTTTGAACCTAAACCTTCTACATCGCATTGATTTGCTGCGAAACCATGTGTTTCCCATGGATTTGAAACTATCTCTCTTGTTGCGCATGCTGATGAACCTAAATAACGTATATCACAAGTATTTGTAGCTAATCCATTTGTTCCGTATGGATTTGAAGCTATTCATTCTACTTGGAATTGATTTGTAGTTACATCATTTGTTTCGCATGGATTTGAAGCTAACTCGTTTGTTTCGCATGCAGTTGCAGATATATCACCTATATCACAAGTGTTTGAAGCACAATCATTTGTTTCGCATAGATATGAAGCTAAACCTTGTACATCGCATTGATTTGATGCTAAATCATGTGTTTCGCATGGATTTGAAACTAACTCTTTTGTTGCGCATGCTGATGAATCTAAATAACGTATATCACAAGTATTTGTAGTTAAACCATTTGTTCCGTATGGATTTGAAGCTATTCCTTCTACTTCGAATTGATTTGTAGCTACATCATTTGTTTCGCATGCATTTGAAGCTAACTCGTTTGTTTCGCATGCAGTTGCATCTATATCACCTATATCCCAAGTGTTTGAAGCTCAATCATTTGTTTCGCATAGATTTGAAGGTAAACCTTCTACATCGTATTAATTTGATGCTAAACCTTGTGTACCGCATGGATTTGAAGCTAAACCTTCTACATCGCATTGATTTGCAGCTAGATCATGTGTTTCGAATGGATTTTGAAGCTAACTCGTTTGATTCGTCTGCATTTGAAGCTATATCACTTATATCCCAAGTGTTTGAAGCTAAATCATTTGTTTCGCATGGATTTGAAGCTAAACCTTCTACATCGCATTGATTTGCAGCTGAATCATGTGTTTCGCATGGATTTGAAGCTAACTCGTTCGTTTCGCCTGCATTTGATTCTATATCACTCATATCGCAAGTATCTGATGCTAAATCATTTGTTTTTCATGGATTTGAATCTAAACCTTCTACATCGCATTTATTTGCAGCTAAATCATGTGTTTCGAATGGATTTTGAAGCTAACTCGTTTGGTTCGTCTGCAATTGAAGCTATATTAATTATATCCCAAGTGTTTGAATCTAAATCATTTGTTTCGCATGGATTTGAAGCTAAACCTTCTACATCGCATTGATTTGAACCTAAATCATTTGTTTCGCATGGACTTGAAGCTCAACCTTCTAAAGCGCATTTATTTGCAGCTAAATCATGTGATTCTCTTGTATTTTATACTATCTCGTTTGTTTCTCATGCATTTGAAGCTATATCACTTATATCGCAAGTATCTGAACCTAAATCATTTGTTTCGCATGGATTTGAAGCTAAGCCTTCTATTTTGCATGGATTTAAAGCTAAATGATGTGTATCGCATGGATTTTGAAGCTAACTCGTTTGATTCGTCTGCATTTGCAACTATATCATATATATCCCATGTGTTTGAAGCTAAATCATTTGTTTCGCATGGATTTTATGCTAACTCGTTTGTTTCCCCTGCATTTGAAGCTATATCAGATATATCACAAGTAACTGATGCTAAATCATTTGTTTCGCATGGATTTGAAGCTAAACCTTCTACATCGCATTGATTTGAAGCTAAATCATGTGTTTCGCATGGATTTGAAGCTAACTCGTTAGTTACGCCTCAATTTGAAGCAATATCAATATATCGCTAGTATCTGAACCTAAATCATTTGTTTCGCATGGATTTGAAGCTAAACCTTCTACATCGCATTGATTTGAAGCTAAATCATGTGTTTTGCATGGATTTTATGCTAACTCGTTTGTTTCCCCTGCATTTGATGCTATATCAGTTACATCGCAAGTATCTGATGCTAAATCATTTGTTTCGCATGGATTTGAAGCTAATCCTTCTACATCGCATTGATTTGAAGCTAAATCATGTGTTTTGCATGGATTTGGAGCTAAACCTTCTACTTCGTATCGATTTGAAGCTAAATGATATGTATCGCTTGGATTTTGAACCTACCCCGTTTGATTCGTCTGCATTTGCAGCAATATCACTTATATCCCAAGTGTTTGAAGCTAAATCATTTGTTTAGCATGGATTTGAAGCTAAACTTTCTACATGGCATTGATTTGAAGCTAAATCATGTGTTTCGCTTGGATTTCAAGCTATACCTTCTACATCGCTTTGATTTGAAGCTAAATCATGTGTTTTGCATGGATTTGATGCTAACTCGTTTGCTTCCCCTGCATTTAAAGCTATTTCAGTTATATCGCAAGTATCTGATTTCTAAATCATTTGTTTCGCATGGATTTGAAGCTAAACCTTCTACATCGCATTGATTTTGCAGCTAAGTCATGTGTTTCGCATGGATTTGAAGCTAACTCGTTTGTTTCGTCTGCATTTGAAGCTACATCACTTATATCGCAAGTATTTGAAGGAAAATCATGTGTTTCGCATGGATTTGAAGCTAACTCGGTCGTTTCGCAAGCATTTGATGCTATATCACTTATATCGCAAGTATCTGATGCTAAATCATTTGTTTCGCATGAATTTGAATCTAAACCCTGTGTTTCGCATGAATTTGAACCTAGATCTTGCCTTTCGCATGCATTTGAAGCTTAATCATTTGTTTTGCTTGGATTTGAAGGTAACTCGTTAGTTTCGCCTGCTTTTGGAGCTATATCACTTATATCGCAAGTATTTGAAGTTAAATCATTTGTTTCGCATGGATTTGAAGCTAAGCCTTCTACTTTGCATGGATTTAAAGCTAAATGATGTGTATCGCATGGATTTTGAAGCTAACTCGTTTGAATCGTCTGCATTTGCAGCTATATCACTTATATCCCACGTGTTTGATGCTAAATCATTTGTTTCGCATGGATTTGATGCTAAACCTTCTACATCGCATTGATTTGAAGCTTACTCATATGTTTTGCATGGATTTGAAGCTAACTCGTTAGTTGCGCCTGCAGTTGAAGCTATATCAGTTATATCGCAAGTATCTGAAGCTAAATCATTTGTTTCGAATGGATTTTAAGCTAAACCTTCTACATCGCATAGATTTGCACCTAAATCATGTGTTTCCACATGGATTTGAAGCTAACTCGTCCATTTCGCCTGCATTTGAAGCTATATCACCTATATCGCAAGTATCTGAAGCTAAATCATTGGTGTCGCATGGATTTGAAGCTAAACCTTCTACATAGCATTGATTTGAACCTAAACCAAGTGTTTGGCTTGGATCTGAAACTAACTCGTTTGTCTCGCATGCAGTTGAAGCTACATCATTTATATCGCAAGTATCTGAACCTAAATCATTTGTTTCGCATGGATTTGAAGCTAAACCTTCTACATCCTATTGATTTGCAGCTAAATCATGTGTTTCTACATGGATTTGAAGCTAACTCGTCCATTTCGCCTGCATTTGAAGCTATATCACTTGTATCGCAAGTATTTGAAGCTAAATCATTGGTTTCGCATGGTTTTGAAGCTAAACGTTCTACATAGCATTGATTTGAACCTAAATCAAGTGATTCGCTTGGATCTGAAGCTAACTCGTTTGTCTCGCATGCAGTTGAAGCTACATCATTTATATCGCAAGTATCTTAACCCAAATCATTTGTTTCGCATGGATTTGAAGCTAAACCTTCTACATCGCATTGATTTGCAGCTAAATCATGTGTTTCGCGTGGATTTGAAGCTAACTCGTTTGATTGGGCTGCATTTGAAGCTATATCACTTTTATCGCAAGTATCTGAACCTAAATCATTTGTTTCGCAAGAATTTGAATCTATTCCATGTGTTTGGCATGAATTTGAACCTAAATCTAGTCTTTCGCATGCATTTGAAGCTTAATCATGTGTTTTGCATGTATTTGAAGCTAACTCGTTTGTTTCGCCTGCATTTGAAGCTATATCATTTATATCGCAAGTATCTGAACCTAAATCACTTGCTTCGCTTTGACTTGAAGCTAAACCTTCTACATCGCAATGATTTGAGGCTAAATCGTATGTTTCGCGTGGATTTCAAGCTACACCTTCTACATCGCATTGATTTGTAGCTGAATCTTGTGCATCGCATGGATTTGGAGCTAACTCGTTTGTGTCTCCTGCATTTGAAGCTATATCACCTATATCCCAAGTGTTTGAAGCTAAATCATTTGTTTCGCATGGATTTGAAGCAAAACCTTCTACATCGCACTGATTTGAAGGTAAATCGTGTGTTTCGCTCGATATGAAGCTAACTTGTTTGTTTCGTTTGCATTTGAAGCTATATCACTTTTATCGCAAGTATCTGAAGCTAAATCATTTGTACGCATGGAATTGAAGCTAAACCTTCTACATCGCATTGATTTGCAGCTAAATCATGTGTTTCGAATGGATTTTGAAGCTAACTCGTTTGATTCGTCTGCAATTGAAGCTATATCACTTATATCCCAAGTGTTTGAAACTAAATCATTTGTTTCGCATGGATTTGAAGCTAAGCCTTCTACATCGCATTGTTTTGCAGCTACATCATGTGTTTTGCAAAGTTTTGAAGATAACTCGTTTGTTTCCTCTACATTCGAATATATATCACTTATACCCCAAGTATTTGAAGTTAAATCATTTGTGTCGCATTGATTTGATGTTAAACCTTCTACATCGCATTGATGTGAAGCTAAACCGTCTACATCGCATTCATTTGAAGCCTAATCATTTGTTTCGCATGGATTTAAAACTAACTCGTTTGTTTCCCCTGCATTTGAAGATATATCACTTATATCGCAAGAATCTGAAACTAAATTATTTGTCACGCATGGATTTGAAGCTAAGCCTTCTACTCCTTATCGATTTGAAGCTAAATGATGTGTATCGCATGGATGTTGAAACTAACTCGTTTGATTCGACTGCATTTGATGCTATATCACTTATATCGCAAGGATTTGAAGCTAAATCATTTGTTCCGAATGGATTAGAAGCTAAGCCTTCTGCTTCGCATTGATTTGAACCTAAATCATTTGTTTCGAATGGATTTGAAACTAAGCCTTCTACATCGCATTGATTTGAAGCTTAATCATGTGTATCGCATGGATTTTGAACCTAAACCTTCTACATCGCATTGATTTGCTGCGAAACCATGTGTTTCCCATGGATTTGAAACTATCTCTCTTGTTGCGCATGCTGATGAACCTAAATAACGTATATCACAAGTATTTGTAGCTAATCCATTTGTTCCGTATGGATTTGAAGCTATTCATTCTACTTGGAATTGATTTGTAGTTACATCATTTGTTTCGCATGGATTTGAAGCTAACTCGTTTGTTTCGCATGCAGTTGCAGATATATCACCTATATCACAAGTGTTTGAAGCACAATCATTTGTTTCGCATAGATATGAAGCTAAACCTTGTACATCGCATTGATTTGATGCTAAATCATGTGTTTCGCATGGATTTGAAACTAACTCTTTTGTTGCGCATGCTGATGAATCTAAATAACGTATATCACAAGTATTTGTAGTTAAACCATTTGTTCCGTATGGATTTGAAGCTATTCCTTCTACTTCGAATTGATTTGTAGCTACATCATTTGTTTCGCATGCATTTGAAGCTAACTCGTTTGTTTCGCATGCAGTTGCATCTATATCACCTATATCCCAAGTGTTTGAAGCTCAATCATTTGTTTCGCATAGATTTGAAGGTAAACCTTCTACATCGTATTAATTTGATGCTAAACCTTGTGTACCGCATGGATTTGAAGCTAAACCTTCTACATCGCATTGATTTGCAGCTAAATCATGTGTTTCGAATGGATTTTGAAGCTAACTCGTTTGATTCGTCTGCATTTGAAGCTATATCACTTATATCCCAAGTGTTTGAAGCTAAATCATTTGTTTCGCATGGATTTGAAGCTAAACCTTCTACATCGCATTGATTTGCAGCTGAATCATGTGTTTCGCATGGATTTGAAGCTAACTCGTTCGTTTCGCCTGCATTTGATTCTATATCACTCATATCGCAAGTATCTGATGCTAAATCATTTGTTTTTCATGGATTTGAATCTAAACCTTCTACATCGCATTTATTTGCAGCTAAATCATGTGTTTCGAATGGATTTTGAAGCTAACTCGTTTGGTTCGTCTGCAATTGAAGCTATATTAATTATATCCCAAGTGTTTGAATCTAAATCATTTGTTTCGCATGGATTTGAAGCTAAACCTTCTACATCGCATTGATTTGAACCTAAATCATTTGTTTCGCATGGACTTGAAGCTCAACCTTCTAAAGCGCATTTATTTGCAGCTAAATCATGTGATTCTCTTGTATTTTATACTATCTCGTTTGTTTCGTCTGCATTTGAAGCTATATCATTTATATCGCAAGCATCTGATGCTAAATCATTTGTTTCGCATGGCTTTGAAGCAAAAATTCTACATCTCATACATTTGAAGCTAGCTCGTTTGCTTCATCTGCATTTGAAGCTATATCACTTATATCGCAAGTATTTGAAGAAAAGTCATGTGTTTTGCATGGATTTGCAGCTAACTCGTTAGTTGCGCCTGCATTTGAAGCTATATCAGTTATATCGCAAGTATCTGAAGCTAAACCATTTGTTCCGTATGGATTTGAAGCTATTCCTTCTACTTCGAATTGATTTCTAGCTACATCATTTGTTTCGCATGCATTTGAAGCTAACTCGTTTGTTTCGCATGCAGTTGCATCTATATCACCTATATCCCAAGTGTTTGAAGCTCAATCATTTGTTTCGCATAGATTTGAAGGTAAACCTTCTACATCGTATTAATTTGATGCTAAACCTTGTGTACCGCATGGATTTGAAGCTAAACCTTCTACATCGCATTGATTTGCAGCTAAATCATGTGTTTCGAATGGATTTTGAAGCTAACTCGTTTGATTCGTCTGCATTTGAAGCTATATCACCTATATCCCAAGTGTTTGAAGCTCAATCATTTGTTTCGGATAGATATGAAGCTAAACCTTCTTCATCGCATTGATTTGATGCTAAACATTGTGTACCGCATGGATTTGAATCTAAACCTTCTACATCGCATTGATTTGCAGCTAAATCATGTGTTTCGAATGGATTTTGAAGCTAACTCGTTTGATTCGTATGCATTTGAAGGTATATCACCTATATCCCAAGTGTTTGAAGCTCAATCATTTGTTTCGCATAGATATGAAACTAAACATTCTACATCGCATTGATTTGATGCTAAACCTTGTGTACCGCATGGATTTCAATCTAAACCTTCTACATCGCATTGATTTGCAACTCAATCATTTGTTTCGAAAGGATTTTGAAGCTAACTCGTTTGACTCGTCTGCATTTGAAGCTATATCACCTATATCCCAAGTGCTTGAAGCTCAATCATTTATTTCTCATAGATATGAAGCTAAACCTTCTACATAGCATTGATTTGAAGCTTAAGCATGTGTTTTGCATGGATTTGATGCTAACTCGTTTGCTTCCACTCCATTTGAAGCTGTTTCAGTTATATCGCAAGTATCTGATGCTAAATCATTTGTTTCGCATGGAATTAAAGCTAAACAACCTTCCACATCGCATTGATTTGAAGCTTAATCATGTGTTTCGCAAGGACATGAAGCTAACTCGTTTGTTTCGTCTGCATTTGAAGCTATATCACTTATATCGCAAGTATCTGAAGCTAAATCATTTGTGTCGCATGGATTTGAAGCTAAACCTTCTACATCGCATTGATTTGCAGCAAAATCATGTGTTTCGCATGGAATTGAAACTAACTCGGTTGTTTCGTCAGCATTTGAAGCTATATCACTTATATCGCAAGTATCTCAAGCTAAATCATTTGTGCCGAATGGATTTGAAGCTAAACCTTCTAGATCGAATAGATTTGCAGCTAACACGATTGTTTCTTCTTCATTTGAAGCTACATCACTTATATCGGAAGTATTTGAGGAAAAATCATGTGTTTTGCATGGATTTGAAACTATCTCGATTGTTTCTCCTGCATTTGAAGCTATATCACTTATATCGTATGTATCTGAAGCAAAATCATTTGTTTCGCATGGATTTGAAGCTAACTCGTTTGTTTCGTCTGCATTTGAAGCTATATCACATACATCCCAAGTGTTTGAAGCTCATTCATTTGCTTCGCTTCTATTTGAAGCTAATCCTTCTACATCGCATTGATTTGAAGCTAAAACATGTGCCTTGCTTGGATTTAAAGCTAACTCGTTTGTTTAGCCAGCATTTAGAGCTATATCACATAAATCGCAAGTAACTGAAGCTAAATCATTTGTTTCGCATGGATTTGAATCTAAACCTTCTACTTCGCATCGAGCTGATGCTAAATGATGTGTATCGCATGGATTTTGAAGCTAACTCGTTTGTTTCGTCTGCATTTGAAGTTATATCACTTATATACCAATTGTTGGAAGCTAAATCATTTGTTTCGCATGGATTCGAAGCAAAACCTTCTACATCGCATTGATTTGAAGCTAATTCATTTGTTTCGCATGGATTTGAAGCTAAACCTTCTACATCGCAATGATTTGGAGCTAAATCATGTGTTTCGCTTGGATTTGGAGCTAAACCTTCTACATCGTATTGATTTGCAGCTAAATCATGTGTTTCGCTTGGATTTGAAGCTAAACATTCTACATCGCATTTGTTTGAAGCTAAGTCATGTGAATCGCACGGATTTTGAAGCTAACTCGTCAGTTTCGTCTGCATTTGAAGCTATATCACTTATATCCCAAGTGTTTGAAGCTAATTCATTTGTTTCGCATGGATTTGAAGCTAAACCTTCTACATCGCACTGATTTGAACCTAAATCATTTGTTTCGAATGGATTTGAAACTAAGTCTTCTACTTCGCTTTGATTTGAAGCTTAATCTTGTGTATCGCATGGATTTTGAAGCTAAACCTTCTACATCGCATTGATTTGCTGCGAAATCATGTGTTTCCCATGGATTTGAAACTAACTCTCTTGTTGCGCATGGTGATGAACCTAAATAACGTATATCACAAGTATTTGTAGCTAAACCATTTGTTCCGTAAGGATTTGAAGCTATTCTTTCTACTTCGAATTGATTTGTAGCTAAATCATTTGTTTCGCATGGATTTTAAGCTAACTCGTTTGTTTCGCATACAGTTGCAGCTATATCACCTATATCACAAGTGTTTGAAGCTCAATCATTTGTTTCGCATAGATATGAAGCTAAACAATGTACATCCCATTGATTTGATGCTAAACATTGTGTACCGCATGGATTTGAATCTAAACCTTCTACATCGCATTGATTGGCAGCTAAATCATGTGTTTCGAATGGATTCTGAAGCTGACTCGTTTGATTCGTCTGCATTTGAAGCTATATCACTTATATCCCAAGTGTTTGAAACTCAATCATTTGTTTCGCATAGATATGAAGCTAAACCTTCTACATCGCATTGATTTGCAGCTAAATCATGTGTTTCGCATGGATTTGAAGCTAACACGTTTGTTTCGTCTACATTTGAAGCTATATCACTTATATCCCAAGTATTTGAAGCTAAATCATTTTTTTCGCATGGATTTGAAGCTAATCTTTCTACATCGCACTGATTTGAAGGTAAATTGTGTGTTTCGCTCGATATGAAGCTACCTCGTTTGTTTCGTTTGCATTTGAAGCTATATCACTTATATCGCAAGTATCTGAAGCTAAATTATTTGTTACGCATGGATTTGAAGCTAAGCCTTCTACTTCGTATCGATTTGAAGCTAAATGATGTGTATCGCATGGATGTTGAAGCTAACTCGTTTGATTCGTCTGCATTTGATGCTATATCACTTATATCGCAAGGATTTGAAGCTAAATCATTTGTTCCCAATGGATTAGAAGCTAAGCCTTCTACTTCGCATTGATTTGAACCTAAATCATTTGTTTCGAATGGATTTGAAACTAAGCCTTCTACTTCGCATTGATTTGAAGCTTAATCATGTGTATCGCATGGATTTTGAAGCTAAACCTTCTACATCGCATTGTTTTGCAGCTAAATCATGTGTTTCGCATGGATTTTGAAGCTAACTCGTTTGATTCTTCTGCATTTGAAGCTATATCACCTATATCCCAAGTGTTTGAAGCTCAATCATTTGTTTCGCATAGATAGGAAGCTAAACCTCCTACATCGCATTAATTTGATGCTAAACCTTGTGTACCGCATGGATTTGAAGCTAAACCTTCTACATCGCATTGATTTGCAGCTAAATCATGTGTTTCGCATGGATTTGAAGCTAACTCGTTCGTTTCGCCTGCATTTGAAGCTATATCAGTTATATCGCAAGTATCTTAAGCTAAATCATTTGTTTCGCATGGATTTGAAGCTATACCTTCTACATCGCATTGATTTGCACCTAAATCATGTGTTTCGAATGGATTTTGAAGCTAACTCGTCTGATTCGTCTGCATTTGAAGCTATATCACCTATATCCCAAGTGTTTGAAGCTCAATCATTTGTTTCGCATAGATATGAAGCTAAACCTTCTACATCGCATTGATTTGATGCTAAACATTGTGTACCGCATGGATTTGAATCTAAACCTTCTACATCGCATTGATTTGCAGCTAAATCATTTGTTTCGAATGGATTTTGAAGCTAACTCGTTTGATTCGTATGCATTTGAAGGTATATCACCTATATCCCAAGTGTTTGAAGCTCAATCATTTGTTTCGCATAGATATGAAACTAAACATTCTACATCGCATTGATTTGATGCTAAACCTTGTGTACCGCATGGATTTCAATCTAAACCTTCTACATCGCATTGATTTGCAACTCAATCATTTGTTTCGAAAGGATTTTGAAGCTAACTCGTTTGACTCGTCTGCATTTGAAGCTATATCACCTATATCCCAAGTGTTTGAAGCTCAATCATTTATTTCTCATAGATATGAAGCTAAACCTTCTACATCGCATTGATTTGATGATAAACCTTGTGTACCGCATGGATATCAATCTAAACCTTCTACATCGCATTGATTTGCAGCTAAATCATGTGTTTCGAATGGATTTTGAAGCTAACTCGTTTGATTCGTCTGCATTTGAAGCTATATCACTTATATCCCAAGTGTTTGAAGCTCAATCATTTGTTTCGCTTGGATATGAAGCTAAACCTTCTACATCGCATTGATGTGATGCTAAACCTTGTGTACCGCATGGATTTCAATCTAAACCTTCTACATCGCATTGATTTGCAGCTAAATCATGTGTTTCGAATGGATTTTGAAGCTAACCCGTTTGATTCGTCTGCATTTCAAGCTATATCACTTATATCCCAAGTGTTTGAAGCTAAATCATTTGTTTCGCATGGATTTGAAGCTAAATCTTCTACATCGCACTGATTTGCAGCCAAATCATTTGTTTCTCATGGATTTGAAGCTAAAACTTCTACATCGCATTGATTTGAACCTAAATCATGTAATTCTCTTGGATTTGTTGCTATCTCGTTTGTTTCGTCTGCATTTGAAGCTATGTCACTTATATCGCAAGTATCTCAAGCTAAATCATTTGTGTCGTATGGATTTGAAGCTAAACCTGCTACATTGATTTGAAGCTTAATCATGTGATTCGCTTGAATTTGAAGCTAACTCGTTTGTTTCCCCTGCATTTGAAGCTACGTCACATATATCGCAAGTATCTGATGCTAAATCATTTGTTACGCATGGATTTGAAGCTAAAACTTCTACATCGCATTGATTTGCATCTAAATCTTGTGTTTCGCAAGGATATGAAGCTAACTCGTTTGTTTCGTCTGCATTTGAAGCTATATCACTTATATCGCAAGTATCTGAAGCTAAATCATTTGTGTCTCATGGATTTGAAGCTAAACCTTCTACATCGCAATGATTTGCAGCTAAGTCATGTGTTTCGCATGGATGTGAAGCTAAACCTTCTACATCGCATGGACTTGACGCTAACTCGTTTGTTTCACCTGCATTTGAACCTATATCACTTATATCACATGTATCTGATGCTAAATTTTTTGTGTCACATGGATTTGAAGCTAAACATACTACATCGCATTGGTTTGAAGGTAAACCTTCTACATTGCATTTATTTGAAGCTAAATTATCTGTTTCGCATGGAATTGAAGCTAACTGGTTTTTTTCGCCTGCATTTGAAGCTATATCGATTGTATCGCAAGTATTTGAAGAAAAATCATTTGTTCCACATGGATTTGAATCTAAGCCTTCTACTTCCAATTGATTTGAAGCTGAATCATGTGTTTGGTATCGATTTGAAGCTAACTCGTTTGTTTCGCCAGCATTTGAAGCTAAATCATGTATATCACAATTATTTGAATCTAAAGCATTTGCTTCGCATCGATTTGTAGATAAGCCTTCTACTTCGCATTGATTTGAAGCTAAATCATGTGTTCCGCATGGATTTGAAGATAACTCGTTTGTTTCGCATGCAGTTGAAGCTATATCACTTATATCACAAGTATTTGAAGCTAAACCAATAGTTTCTCATGGATTTGAAGCTAAGCCTTCTACTTGGCATTGATTTGAAGCTGAGTCATTTCTTTCGCTTGAATTTGAAGCTAACACGTTTGTTTCACATGCAGTTGAAGCTAAATCATGTATATCACAAGTACTTATATCTAAACCATATGTTTCGCATGAATTTGAAGCTAAGCGTACCAGTTCGCATTGAATTGTAGCTAAATCATGTGTTCCGCATGGGTTGAAGCTAAATCATGTATGTCACACGTATTTGAAGCTTAACCATTTGTTTCGCATGAATATTAAGCTGAACCATGTGTTTCGACTGAATTTGAAGCTAAATCATGTGTTTCGCATGGATTTGAAGTTAACTCGTTTGTGTCGTCTGCATTTGAAGCTAAATCATGTATATCACAAGTACTTGAAGCTAAACGATTTATTTCGCATGGATTCGAAGATAAGCCTTTTACTTCGCATTGATTTGCAGCTAAATCATGTGCTTCGCATGGATTTGAAGCTAACTCGTTTGTTTCCCCTGCATTTAAAGCTATATCACTTATATCGCAAGTATCTGAATCTAAATCATTTGTTTAGCATGGATTTGAAGCTAAACCATCTACATCGCATTGATTTGCTGTTAAATCATGTGTTTTGCATGAATTTGAAGCTAACTCGTTTGTTCCCCTTGCATTTGAAGCTATATCACTTATATCGCAAGTATCTGAACCTAAATCCTTTGCTTCGCAAGGATTTGAAGCTAACTCGTTTGTTCCGTCTGCATTTGAAACTATATCACTTATATCGCAAGCATCTGAATCTAAATCATTTGTTTCGCATGGATTTGAAGCAAAGCCTTCTACTTCGCATTGATTTGAAGCTAAATCATGTGTATCGCATGGATTTTGAAGCTAACTCGTTTGATTCGTCTGCATTCGAAGCAATATCACTTATATCGCAAGTATCTGAAGCTAAATCATTTGTGTCGCATGGATTTGAAGCTAAACCTACTACATAGCATTGATTTGAAGCTCAATCATGTGTTTTGCATGGACTTGAAGCTAACTCGTTTGTTTCCCCTGCATTTGAAGCTATGTCACTTATATCGCGAGCAACTGATGCTAAATCACTTGATTCGCATGGATTTGAAGCTAAACCTTCTACATCGCATTGATTTGCAGTTCAATCATGTGTTTCGCATGGATTTGAAGTTAACTCGTTTGTTTGGTCTGCATTTGAAGCTATGTCACATATATCGCAAGTATCTGATGCTAAATCATTTGTGTCGCGTGGATTTGAAGCAAAACCTTCTACATCGCATTGATTTGCAGCTAAATCATGTGTTTCGCACGAATTTGAAGCTAATAGATGTGTTTCGCATTAATTTTAAGCTAAATCATGTGTTACGTATGGAATTGAAGTTAACTGGTCTGTTTCGCCAGTATTTGAAGCTATATAGTCTATATCCCAAGTGTTTGAAGCTCAATCATTTATTTCGCATGGATTTGTAGCAGAATCTTCTACATAGCATTGATTGGAAGCTCAATCATGTGTTTTGCATGGATTTGCTGCTAACTCGTTTGTTTCTCCTGCATTTGAAACTATATAATTTATATCGCAAGGATTTGAAGCCAAATCATTGGGTCGCATGGATTTGAAGCTTACTCGTCTGTTTCGTCTGCATTTGAAGCTATATCACTTATATCCCGAGTGTTTGAAGCTAAAGCAGTTGTTTCGCATGGATTCGAAGCTAAACCTTCTAGATTGCATTGATTTGAAGCTAAATCATGTGTTTCGCTTGTATATGAAGCTAACTCGTTTGTTTCGCCTGCAGTTGAATCTATATCACTTATATCGCAAGTATTTGAAGCTAAATCATTTGTTCCGCATGGATTAGAAGCTATGCCTTCTACTTCGCATTGATTTGAAGCTAAATCGTTTGTTTCGCATGGATTTGGTGCTAACTCGTTTCTTTCTCCTGCATTTGAAACTATATCACAAATCGAATGTATGTGACCCTAAATCATTTGTTTCGCGTGGGTTTGAAGCTAAGCATTCTACAACGCATTGATATGCTGCTAAATCATGTGTTTCGCATGGATTTGAAGCTAACTCGTTTGTTTCGTCTGCATTTGAAGCTATATCACTTATATCCCAAGTGTGTGCAGCTCAATCATTTGTTTCGCATGGATTTGAAGCTAAACCTTCTAAATCGCATGAATTTTAAGCTCAATCATGTGTTCTGCATGGATTTGAAGCTAACTCGTTTGTTTCGTCTGCACTTCAAGCAATATCACATATATCGCTAGTATCTGAAGCTAAATCATTTGTTTCGCATGGATTTGAAGCTAAACCTTCAACATCGCATTGATTTGCAGCTATATCATGTGTTTCGCATGGATTTGAAGCTAACTCGTTTGTTTCGTCTGCATTTGAAGCTATATCACATATATCGCAAGTATATGAAGCTAAATCATTTGTGTCGCATGGTTTTGAAGCTAAACCTTCTACGTAGCATGGATTTGAAGCTTAATCATGTTTTTTGCATGGATTTGAAGCTAAATCGTTTGTTTTGTCTGCATTTGAAGCTATATCACGTATATCGCAAATATATGAAGCTAAATCATTTGTGTCGCATGGATTTGAAGCTAAACCTTCTACGTAGCATGGATTTGAAGCTTAGTCATGTGTACCGCATGGATTTGAAGCTAACTCATTTGTTCTGTCTGCATTTGAAGCTATATCACTTGTATGGCCAGTATATGAAGCTAAATCATTTGTTTCGCATGGATTTTATGCTAAACCTTCTACATCGCATTGATTTGAAGATAAATAATGTGTTTCTCTTGGATTTGTCGCTAACTCGTTTGTTTCGTCTGCATTTGAAGCTATATCACTTATATCACAAGTATCCGAACCTAAATCATTTGTATCGCATGGATTTGAAGCTAAGCCTTCTACATCGCATTGATTTGATGCTAAAGCATTTGATTCGCATGGATTTGAAGCTAAGCCTTCTACTTCGCATTGATTTGAAGCTAAATCATGTGATTCGCTTGGATTTGAAGCTAACTCGTTTTTTTCGCATGCAGTTGAAGCTAAATCATGAATATCAAAAGTATTTGAAGCTGAACCAGTTGTTTCGCTCGAATGTTAAGCTAAGACATGTGTTTCGAATAAATTTAAGGCCAAATCATGTCTTTCGCATGGATTTGAAGCTAACTCGTTTGTTTCGCCTGCATTTGAAGCTAAATCATGTATATCACAAGTATTTGAAGCTAAACTCTTTGTTTCGCATGGATTCGAAGATAAGCCTTGTAGTTCGCATTGATTTGAAGCTAAATCATGTGTTTTGCTTGGATTTGAAGCTAACTCGTTTGTTTCCCCAACAATTGAAGCTATATAACTTATATCGCAAGTATCTAAAGATAAATCATTTGTGTCGCATGGATTCGAAGCTAAACCTTCTACATAGCATTGATTTGAAGCTCAATCATGTGTTTTGCATGGATTTGCTGCTAACTCGTTTGTTTCCCCTGCATTAGAAGCTTAACACTTATATCGCATGTATCTGATGCAAAATCATTTGTGTCGCATGGATTTGTAGGTAACTTGTTTCGCCTGCATTTGAAGCTATATCACTTGTATCGCAAGTATTTGAAGAAAAAACATTTTTTTCGCATGGATTTGAGGCTAAACCTTCTACATCGCATTGATTTGCAGCTAAATCATGTGTTTCGCATGGATTTGAAGCTAACTCGTTTGTTTCGTCTCCATTTGAAGCTATATCACTTATATCCCAAGCATCTGAAGCTAAATCATTTGTGTCGCATGGATTTGTAGCTGAACCTTCTACATAGCATTGGTTTGAAGCTCAATCATGTGTTTTGCATGGATTTGCTGCTAACTCGTTTGTTTCTCCTGCATTTGAAACTATATAATTTATATCGCAAGGATTTGAAGCCAAATCATTTGTATCACATGGATTTGAAGCTAAACCTTCTACATCGCATTGATTTGATGCTACATCATGTATAGCGCATGGATTTGCATCTAAACCTTCTTCATCGCATTGATTTGCAGCTAAATCATGTGTTTCGCATGGATTTGAAGCTAAACATTCTACATCGCATAGATTTGAAGCTTGCTCGTTTGTTCCGTCTGCATTTGAAACTATATCACTTATATCGCTAGGATCTGAAGCTGAATCATTTGTTCCGCATGGATTTGAAGCTGAGCCTCCTACTTCGCATTGATTTGCAGTTCAATCATGTGTTTCGCATGGATTTGAAGCTAACTCGTTTGTTTCGTCTGCATTTGAAGCTATATCACTTATATCCCAAGTGTTTGCAGCTCAATCACTTGTTTCGCATGGATTTGAAGCTAAACCTTCTAAATCGCATGAATTGTAAGCTCAATCATGTGTTCCGCATGGATTTGAAGCTAAATCGTTTGTTTCGCATGGATTTGGAGCTAACTCGTTTGTTTCTCCTGCATTTGAAGCTATATCACTTATATCCCAAGTGTTTGCAGCTCAATCATTTGTTTCGCATGGATTTGAATCTAAACCTTCTAAATCGCATGAATTTTGAGCTCAATCATGTGTTCCGCATGTATTTGAAGCTAACTCGTTTGTTACGTCTCCACTTGAAGCAATATCACATATATCGCTAGTATCTGAAGCTAAATCATTTGTGTCGCATGGATTTGAAGCTAAACCTTCTACATCGCATTGATTTGCAGCTATATCATGTGTATCGCATGGATTTTGAAGCTAACTCGTTTGATTCGTCTGCATTCGAAGCAATATCACTTATATCGCAAGTATCTGAAGCTAAATCATTTGTGTCGCATGGATTTGAAGCTAAACCTACTACATAGCATTCATTTGAAGCTCAATCATGAGTTTTGCATGGAGATGAAGCTAACTCGTTTGTTTCCCCTGCATTTGAAGCTATGTCACTTATATCGCGAGTAACTGATGCTAAATCACTTGATTCGCATGGATTTGAAGCTAAACCTTCTAAATCGCATTGATTTCAAGCTATATCATGTGTTTCGCATGCACTTGAAGCTAACTCTTTTGTTTCCCCTTGATTTTAAGCTATATCAATTATATCACAAGTATCTCATGCTTAATCATTTGTTTCGCATGGATTTGAAGCTAAACCTTCTACATCGCATTGATTTGCAGCTAAATCCTGTGTTTCGCATGGATTTGGAGCTTACTCGTCTGTTTCGTCTGCATTTGAAGCTATATCACTTATATCCCGAGTGTTTGAAGCTAAATCAGTTGTTTCGCATGGATTCGAAGCTAAACCTTCTACATCGCATTGATTTGAAGCTAAATCATGTGTTTCGCTTGTATATGAAGCTAACTCGTTTGTTTCGCCTGCAGTTGAATCTATATCACTTATATTGCAAGTATTTGAAGCTAAATCATTTGTTCCGCATGCATTTGAAGCTAACTCGTTTGATTCGTCTGCATTCGAAGCAATATCACTTATATCGCAAGTATCTGAAGCTAAATCATTTGTGTCGCATGGATTTGAAGCTAAACCTACTACATAGCATTCATTTGAAGCTCAATCATGAGTTTCGCATGGAGATGAAGCTAACTCGTTTGTTTCGTCTGCATTTGAAGCTATATCACTTATATCGCAAGTATCCGAACCTAAATCATTTGTTTCGCATGGATTTGAAGCTAAGCCTTCTACATCGCATTGATTTGATGCTAAAGCATTTGATTCGCATGGATTTGAAGCAAAGCCTTCTACTTCGCATTGATTTGAAGCTAAATCATGTGATTCGCTTGGAATTGAAGCTAACTCGTTTTTTTCGCATGCAGTTGAAGCTAAATCATGAATATCAAAAGTATTTGAAGCTGAACCAGTTGTTTCGCTCGAATATTAAGCTAAGACATGTGTTTCGAATAAATTTAAGGCCAAATCATGTCTTTCGCATGGATTTGAAGCTAACTCGTTTGTTTCGCCTGCATTTGAAGCTAAATCATGTATATCACAAGTATTTGAAGCTAAACTATTTGTTTCGCATGGATTCGAAGATAAGCCTTGTAGTTCGCATTGATTTGAAGCTAAATGATGTGTTTTGCTTGGATTTGAAGCTAACTCGTTTGTTTCCCCAACAATTGAAGCTATATAACTTATATCGCAAGTATCTAAAGCTAAATCATTTGTGTCGCATGGATTCGAAGCTAAACCTTCTACATAGCATTGATTTGAAGCTTAGTAATGTGTATTGCTTGGATATGAAGCTAATCCTTGTACATCGCTTTAATTTGCAGTTGAATCATGTCTTTCGCATGGATTTGAAGCTAACTCGTTTGTTTCGTCTGCATTTGAAGCTATATCACTTATATCCCAAGTGTGTGCAGCTCAATCATTTGTTTCGCATGGATTTGAAGCTAAACCTTCTAAATCGCATGAATTTTAAGCTCAATCATGTGTTCCGCATGGATTTGAAGCTAACTCGTTTGTTTCGTCTGCACTTCAAGCAATATCACGTATATCGCAAATATATGAAGCTAAATCATTTGTGTCGCATGGATTTGAAGCTAAACCTTCTACGTAGCATGGATTTGAAGCTTAGTCATGTGTACCGCATGGATTTGAAGCTAACTCATTTGTTCTGTCTGCATTTGAAGCTATATCACTTGTATGGCCAGTATATGAAGCTAAATCATTTGTGTCGCATGGATTTGAAGCTAAACCTTCTACGTAGCATGGATTTGAAGCTTAATCATGTTTTTTGCATGGATTTGAAGCTAAATCGTTTGTTTTGTCTGCATTTGAAGCTATATCACGTATATCGCAAATATATGAAGCTAAATCATTTGTGTCGCATGGATTTGAAGCTAAACCTTCTACGTAGCATGGATTTGAAGCTTAGTCATGTGTTTTGCATGGATTTGAAGCCGACTCGTTTGTTTCGTCTGCATTTGAAGCTATATCGCTTGTATCGCATATATCTGAAGCCAAATCATTTGTTTCGCATGGATTTTATGCTAAACCTTCTACATCGCATTGATTTGAAGATAAATAATGTGTTTCTCTTGGATTTGTCGCTAACTCGTTTGTTTCGTCTGCATTTGAAGCTATATCACTTATATCACAAGTATCCGAACCTAAATCATTTGTTTCGCATGGATTTGAAGCTAAGCCTTCTACATCGCATTGATTTGATGCTGAAGCATTTGATTCGCATGGATTTGAAGCTAAGCCTTCTACTTCGCATTGATTTGAAGCTAAATCATGTGATTCGCTTGGATTTGAAGCTAACTCGTTTTTTTCGCATGCAGTTGAAGCTAAATCATGAATATCAAAAGTATTTGAAGCTGAACCAGTTGTTTCGCTCGAATGTTAAGCTAAGACATGTGTTTCGAATAAATTTAAGGCCAAATCATGTCTTTCGCATGGATTTGAAGCTAACTCGTTTGTTTCGCCTGCATTTGAAGCTAAATCATGTATATCACAAGTATTTGAAGCTAAACTCTTTGTTTCGCATGGATTCGATGATAAGCCTTGTAGTTCGCATTGATTTGAAGCTAAATCATGTGTTTTGCTTGGATTTGAAGCTAACTCGTTTGTTTCCCCAACAATTGAAGCTATATAACTTATATCGCAAGTATCTAAAGATAAATCATTTGTGTCGCATGGATTCGAAGCTAAACCTTCTACATAGCATTGATTTGAAGCTCAATCATGTGTTTTGCATGGATTTGCTGCTAACTCGTTTGTTTCCCCTGCATTTGAAGCTTAACACTTATATCGCATGTATCTGATGCAAAATCATTTGTGTCGCATGGATTTGTAGGTAACTTGTTTCGCCTGCATTTGAAGCTATATCACTTGTATCGCAAGTATTTGAAGAAAAAACATTTTTTTCGCATGGATTTGAGGCTAAACCTTCTACATCGCATTGATTTGCAGCTAAATCATGTGTTTCGCATGGATTTGAAGCTAACTCGTTTGTTTCGTCTCCATTTGAAGCTATATCACTTATATCCCAAGCATCTGAAGCTAAATCATTTGTGTCGCATGGATTTGTAGCTGAACCTTCTACATAGCATTGATTTGAAGCTCAATCATGTGTTTTGCATGGATTTGCTGCTAACTCGTTTGTTTCTCCTGCATTTGAAACTATATAATTTATATCGCAAGGATTTGAAGCCAAATCATTTGTATCGCATGGATTTGAAGCTAAACCTTCTACATCGCATTGATTTGATGCTACATCATGTATACCGCATGGATTTGCATCTAAACCTTCTTCATCGCATTGATTTGCAGCTAAATCATGTGTTTCGCATGGATTTGAAGCTAAACATTCTACATCGCATAGATTTGAAGCTTGCTCGTTTGTTCCGTCTGCATTTGAAACTATATCACTTATATCGCTAGGATCTGAAGCTGAATCATTTGTTCCGCATGGATTTGAAGCTGAGCCTTCTACTTCGCATTGATTTGCAGTTCAATCATGTGTTTCGCATGGATTTGAAGCTAACTCGTTTGTTTCGTCTGCATTTGAAGCTATATCACTTATATCCCAAGTGTTTGCAGCTCAATCACTTGTTTCGCATGGATTTGAAGCTAAACCTTCTAAATCGCATGAATTGTAAGCTCAATCATGTGTTCCGCATGGATTTGAAGCTAAATCGTTTGTTTCGCATGGATTTGGAGCTAACTCGTTTGTTTCTCCTGCATTTGAAGCTATATCACTTATATCCCAAGTGTTTGCAGCTCAATCATTTGTTTCGCATGGATTTGAATCTAAACCTTCTAAATCGCATGAATTTTGAGCTCAATCATGTGTTCCGCATGTATTTGAAGCTAACTCGTTTGTTACGCATGAAGTTGAAGCTGAATCATGTATATCACGAGCATTTGAAGCTGAACCATTTGTTTCGCAAGAATATGAAGCTAACCCATGTGTTTCATATGAATTTGTAGCTAAATCAGGGGTTTCGCTTGGATTTGAAGCTAACTCGTTCGTTTCATATGCTGTTGATGCTAAATCATGTATATCACAAGTGTTTGAAGCTAAATCATTTCTTTCGCATGGATTTGAAGCTAAACCTTCTACATCGCATGGACTTGAAGCTAACTCGTTTGTTTCGCATGCAGCTGAAGCTATATCACCTATATCCCAACTGTTTGCAGCTCAATAATTTGTTTGGCATGGATTTGAAACTAAACCTTCTAAATCGCATGAATTTTAAGCTAAATCATGTGTTCCGCGTGGATTTGAACCTAAACCTTCAGCATCGCATTGATTTGCATCTAAATCATGTGTTTCGCATGGATTTGAAGCTAACTCGTTTGTTTCCCCTGCATTTGAAGCTATATCACTTATATCGCAAGTTCATGTGCTAAATCATGTGTTTCGCTTTGACTTGAAGCTATACCTTCTACATCGCATTGATTTGCAGCTAAATCATGTGTTTCGCATGCATTTGAATCTTACTCGATTGTTTCGTCTGCACTTGAAGCAATATCACTTATATCGCTAGTATCTGAAGCTAAATAATTTGTTTCCCATGGATTTGAAGCTAAACCTTCAGCATCGCATTGATTTGCATCTAAATCATGTGTTTCGCATGGATTTGAAGCTAACTCGTTTGTTTCCCCTGCATTTGAAGCTATATCACTTATATCGCAAGTTCATGTGCTAAATCATGTGTTTCGCTTTGACTTGAAGCTATACCTTCTACATCGCATTGATTTGCAGCTAAATCATGTGTTTCGCATGCATTTGAATCTTACTCGATTGTTTCGTCTGCACTTGAAGCAATATCACTTATATCGCTAGTATCTGAAGCTAAATAATTTGTTTCCCATGGATTTGAAGCTAAACCTTCTGCATTGCATTGATTTGCAGCTAAATCATGTGTTTCGCATGGATTTGAAGCTAACTCGTTTGTTTCCCCTGAATTTCAAGCTATATCACTTATATCGCAAGTATCTGATGCTAAATCATTTGTTTCGCATGGATTTGATGCTAAACCTTCTACATCGCATTGATTTGCAGCAAAATCATGTGTTTCGCTTGGATTTGAAGCTAACTCGTTTGTTTCGTCTGCATTTGAAGCTATGTCACTTATATCGCAAGTATCTGAAGCTAAATCATATGTGTCGCAAGCTTTTGAAGCTAAACTTGCCACACAGCATTGATTTGAAGCTTAATCATGTGTTTTGCATGGTATTGAGGCTAACTCGATTGTTTCGCAAGCAGTTGAAGCTATATCACATATATCGCAAGTATCTAAAGCTAAATCATTGGTTTCGCATGAATTTGAAGCTAAATCATGTGTTTCGCATGGATATGAAACTAACTCGTTTGTTTCGCATGGAGTTGAAGCTAAATCATTTATATCACAAGTATTTGAAACTATACCATTTGTTTCGCATGTATTTGAAGATAAGGCTTCTACTTGGCATTGATTTGAAACTAAATCATGTGTTTCGCTAGAATTTGAAGCTAATTCATTTGTTTCGATGCAGTTGAAGACAAATCATGTATATCACAAGTATTTGAAGCTATACCATTTGTTCCGCATGGTTTTGAAGATAAGACTTCTACTTCGCATTGACATAACTATTTGAAGCACAACCATTTTTTTCGCATGAATATTAAGCTAATCCATGTGTTTCGAATGAATTTGATGCACAATCATTTGTTTCGGATGGATTTGAAGCTAACTCGTTTGTTTCCCCTGCATTTGAAGCTATATCACTTATATCGCAAGTATCTGATGCTAAATCATTTTTTTCGCATGGATTTGATGCTAAACCTTCTACATCGCATTGATTTGCAGCAAAATCATGTGTTTCGCTTGGATTTGAAGCTAACTCGTTTGTTTCGTCTGCATTTGAAGCTATGTCACTTATATCGCAAGTATCTGAAGCTAAATCATTTGTGTCGCATGCTTTTGAAGCTAAACTTGCCACACAGCATTGATTTGAAGCTTAATCATGTGTTTTGCATGGTATTGTGGCTAACTCGTTTGTTTCGCAAGCAGTTGAAGCTATATCACATATATCGCAAGTATCTAAAGCTAAATCATTGGTTTCGCATGGATTTGAAGCTAAACCTTCGACATCGCATTGATTTGCTGTTAAATCATGTGTTTTGCACGGATTTGAAGCTAACTCGTTTGTTTCCCTTGCATTTGAAACCTTATCACTTATATCGCAATTATCTGATGCTAAATAATTAGTTTCGCATGGATTTGAAGCAAAACCTTCTACATCTTATTGATTTGCAGCTAAATCATGTGTTTCGCACGAATTTGAAGCTAACTTGTATGTTTCGCATGCATTTGAAGCTAAATCATGTATATCACAAGTATTTGATGCTAAACCATTTGTTTCGCATGGATTTGAATCTAAGCCTTCAACTTCGCTTTGATTTGGAGCTAAATCATGTGTTTCGTTTGGATTTTAAGCTAACACGTTTGTTTTGCATGCAGTTGAAGATAAGTAATGTATAAAACAAGTATTTGAAGCAAAACAATTCGTTTCGCATGGATTTGAAACTAAGCCTTCTACTTGGCATTGATTTGAAGCTGAATTATGTGTTTCGCATGGATTCGAGGCTAAGCCTCCTACTTCGTATTGATTTGAAGCTAAATCATGTGTTTCGCATTGATTTGAAGCTAACTCGTTTGTTTCGCATGAAGTTGAAGCTGAATCATGTATATCACGAGCATTTGAATCTGAACCATTTGTTTCGCAAGAATATGAAGCTAACCCATGTGTTTCATATGAATTTGTAGCTAAATCAGGGGTTTCGCTTGGATTTGAAGCTAACTCGTTCGTTTCATATGCTGTTGATGCTAAATCATGTATATCACAAGTGTTTGAAGCTAAATCATTTCTTTCGCATGGATTTGAAGCTAAACCTTCTACATCGCATGGACTTGAAGCTAACTCGTTTGTTTCGCATGCAGCTGAAGCTATATCACCTATATCCCAACTGTTTGCAGCTCAATAATTTGCTTGGCATGGATTTGAAACTAAACCTTCTAAATCGCATGAATTTTAAGCTAAATCATGTGTTCCGCGTGGATTTGAACCTAAACCTTCAGCATCGCATTGATTTGCATCTAAATCATGTGTTTCGCATGGATTTGAAGCTAACTCGTTTGTTTCCCCTGCATTTGAAGCTATATCACTAATATCGCAAGTTCATGTGCTAAATCATGTGTTTCGCTTTGACTTGAAGCTATACCTTCTACATCGCATTGATTTGCAGCTAAATCATGTGTTTCGCATGGATTTGAATCTTACTCGATTGTTTCGTCTGCACTTGAAGCAATATCACTTATATCGCTAGTATCTGAAGCTAAATAATTTGTTTCCCATGGATTTGAAGCTAAACCTTCTGCATTGCATTGATTTGCAGCTAAATCATGTGTTTCGCATGGATTTGAAGCTAACTCGTTTGTTTCCCCTGAATTTCAAGCTATATCACTTATATCGCAAGTATCTGATGCTAAATCATTTGTTTCGCATGGATTTGATGCTAAACCTTCTACATCGCATTGATTTGCAGCAAAATCATGTGTTTCGCTTGGATTTGAAGCTAACTCGTTTGTTTCGTCTGCATTTGAAGCTATGTCACTTATATCGCAAGTATCTGAAGCTAAATCATATGTGTCGCATGCTTTTGAAGCTAAACTTGCCACACAGCATTGATTTGAAGCTTAATCATGTGTTTTGCATGGTATTGAGGCTAACTCGTTTGTTTCGCAAGCAGTTGAAGCTATATCACATATATCGCAAGTATCTAAAGCTAAATCATTGGTTTCGCATGAATTTGAAGCTAAATCATGTGTTTCGCATGGATATGAAACTAACTCGTTTGTTTCGCATGGAGTTGAAGCTAAATCATGTATATCACAAGTATTTGAAGCTGAACCAATTGTTCCGTATGAATATTATTCTAATCCATGTGTTTCGCATGAATAATAATCTAAACCATGTGATTCGCATGAATTTAAAGCTAACTCGTTTGTTTCGCATGCAGTTGAAGCAAACTCGTTTGTTTCGCCTGTATTTGAAGCTAAATCATGTATGTCCCAAGTATTTGAAGCTAAACTATGTGTTTCGCATGAATTTGAAGCTAAATCATTTGTTTCGCATGGATATGAAACTAACTCGTTTGTTTCGCATGGAGTTGAAGCTAAATCATGTATATCACAAGTATTTGAAGCTGAACCAATTGTTCCGTATGAATATTATTCTAATCCATGTGTTTCGCATGAATAATAATCTAAACCATGTGATTCGCATGAATTTAAAGCTAACTCGTTTGTTTCGCATGCAGTTGAAGCTAACTCGTTTGTTTCACATGTAGTTGAAGCTAAATCATGTATGTCCCAAGTATTTGAAGCTAAACTATGTGTTTCGCATGAATTTGAAGCTAAATCATTTGTTTCGCATGGATATGAAACTAACTCGTTTGTTTCGCATGGAGTTGAAGCTAAATCATGTATATCACAAGTATTTGAAGCTGAACCAATTGTTCCGTATGAATATTATTCTAATCCATGTGTTTCGCATGAATAATAATCTAAACCATGTGATTCGCATGAATTTAAAGCTAACTCGTTTGTTTCGCATGCAGTTGAAGTTAACTCGTTTGTTTCACATGTAGTTGAAGCTAAATCATTTATATCACAAGTATTTGAAGCTATACCATTTGTTTCGCATGTATTTGAAGATAAGGCTTCTACTTCGCATTGATTTGAAACTAAATCATGTGTTTCGCTAGAATTTGAAGCTAATTCATTTGTTTCGATGCAGTTGAATATAAATCATGTATATCACAAGTATTTGAAGCTATACCATTTGTTCCGCATGGTTTTGAAGATAAGCCTCCTACTTCGCATTGACATAACTATTTGAAGCACAACCATTTTTTTTGCATGAATATTAAGCTAATCCATGTGTTTGGAATGAATTTGAAGCACAATCATTTGTTTCGGATGGATTTAAAGCAAACTCGTTTGTTTCGACTGTATTTGAAGCTAAATCATGTATATCACAAGTATTTGAAGCTAAACAATTTGTTTCGCATGGATTTGAAGCTAAATCATGTGTTTCGCTTGGATTTGATGCTACTCGTTTGTTTCGCATGCAGTTGAAGCTAAATCATGCATATCACAAGTATTTGAAGCTAAACCATTTGTTTAGCATGGATTTGAAGCTAAATCATGTGTTACGCTTGGATTTGAAGCTAACTCGTTTGTTTCGCATGGAGTTGAAGCTAAATCATGTATATCACAAGTATTTGGAGCTGAACCAATTGTTTTGCATGACTATTAAGCTAAACCATGTGTTTCGCATGAATAATAATCTAAACCATGTTATTCGCATGAATTTAATGCTAAATCATGTGTTTCGCATGGATTTGAAGCTAACTCGTTTGTTTTGAATGCAGTTGAAGCTAAATCATGTATATGACAAGTATTTGAATTTAAACTATTTGATTCGCATTGAATTGAAGCTAAATCACTTGTCTCGCATGGATATGAAGATAACTCGTTTGTTTCGCATGCAGTTGAAGCTAAATCATGTATGTCACAAGTATTTGAAGCTATACCATTTGTTTCGCATGTATTCGAAGATAAGGCTACAACTTCGCATTGATTTGAAACTAAATCATGTGTTTCGCTAGAATTTGAAGCTAATTCATTAGTTTCGATGCAGTTGAAGCTAAATCATGTATATCACAAGTATTTGAAGCTATACCATTTGTTTCGCATGGTTTTGAAGATAAGCCTTCTACTTCGCATTGACATAACTATTTGAAGCTCAACCATTTTTTTCGCATGATTATTAAGCTAATCCATGTGTTTCGAATGAATTTGAAGCACAATCATGTGTTTCGCATGGATTTGAAGCTAACTCGTTTGTTTCGTTTGCATTTGAAGCTGAATCATGTATATCACAAGTATTTGAAGCTAAACCATTTAATTCGTATGGATTTGTAGCTAAATCTTCTTCTTCGCATTGATTTGAACAAAATTATGTCTTTCGCATAGACTTGAAGCTAAGCCTTCTACTTCGCTTTGATTTGAAGCTAGATCATGTGTTTCGCTTGGATTTGAAGCTGAATCATGTGTTTCGCTTGGATTTCAAGCTAACTCGCTTGTTTCGCCTTCATTTATAGCTATATCACTTATATTTGCAAGTATTTGAAACTAATTCATTCGTTTCGCGTTGATTTGAAGCTAAGCCTTCAACATCGCATTAAATTGAAGCTAAATCATGTGTTTCGCACGGATTTGAAGCTCACTCGTTTGTTTTGCCTGCAGTTGAAGCTGAATCATGTATATCACATGTATTTGAAGCTAAACCATTTAGTTCGTATGGATTTGTAGCTAAATCTTCTTCTTCGCATTGATTTGAACAAAATTATGTCTTTCGCATAGACTTGAAGCTAAGCCTTCTACTTCGCATTGATTTGAAGCTAAATCATTTGATTCGCGTGGATTTGAAGCTAACTCGATTGTTTCGCATGCAGTTGAAGCTAAATCATGTATATCACAAGTATTTGAAGCTATACCATTTGTTTCGCATGGTTTTGAAGCTAAGCCTTCTACTTCGCACGAATTTGAAGCTAAATGATGTGTTTCTCTTGGATTTTACGCTACCTGGTTAGTTTCGCATGCAGTTGAAACTAAATCGTGTATATCACAAGTATTTGAAACTAATCCATTTGCTTCGCTTGGATTTGAACTAAGCCTTCTACTTCGCATTGATTTGAAGCTAACTCGTGTGATTCGCGTGGATTTGAAGCTAACTCGTTTGTTTGGCATGCAGTTGAAGCTAAATCATGTATGTCACAAGTATTTGAAGCTATACCATTTGTTTCGCATGTATTCGAAGATAAGGCTACAACTTCGCATTGATTTGAAACTAAATCATGTGTTTCGCTAGAATTTGAAGCTAATTCATTAGTTTCGATGCAGTTGAAGCTAAATCATGTATATCACAAGTATTTGAAGCTATACCATTTGTTTCGCATGGTTTTGAAGATAAGCTTTCTACTTCGCATTGATTTGAAGCTACATCATGTGTTTCACTTGGATTTGAAGCTAACTCGTTTGTTTCGCATGCAGCTGATGCCAAATCATGTATATCACAGCTATTTGATGCTATACCAATTGATTCGCAGGGATTTGAAACTAAGCCTCCTAAATCGCATTAACTTGAAGCTACATCATGTGCTTCGCTTGGATTTGAAGCTAAGCCTTCTACTTCGCATTGATTTGAAGCTAAATCATGTGATTCGCGTGGATTTGAAGCTAACTCGTTTGTTTCGCATGCAGTTGAAGCTAAATCATGTATATCACAAGTATTTGAAGCGATACCATTTGTTTCGCATGTATTTGAAGATAAGCCTTCTACTTGGCATTGATTTGAAGCTAAATCATATGCTTCGATTGGATTTGAAGCTAAGCCTTCTACTTCGCATTGATTTGCAATTAAATCATGTGATTCGCGTTGATTTGAAGCTAACTCGTTTGTTTCGTCTGCATTTGAAGCTGAATCATGTATATCACAAGTATTTGTAGCTAAACCATTTAATTCGTATGGATTTGTAGCTAAATCTTCTTCTTCGCATTGATTTCAACAAAATTATGTCTTTCACATAGACTTGAAGCTAAGCCTTCTACTTCGCATTGATTTGAAGCTAGATCATGTGTTTCGCTTGGATTTGAAGCTGAATCATGTGTTTCGCTTGGATTTGAAGCTAAGTCGTTTGCTTCGCATGCAGTTGAAGCTAAATCATGTATATCACAAGTATTTGAAGCTGAAACATATCTTTCGCATGAATATTAAGCTAAACGATATGTTTCGTTTGAATTTGTAGCTGAATCATGCGTTTCGCATGGATTTCAAGCTAACTCGCTTGTTTCGCCTTCATTTACAGCTATATCACTTATATTCGCAAGTATTTGAAACTAATTCATTCGTTTCGCGTTGATTTGAAGCTAAGCCTTCAACATCGCATTAAATTGAAGCTAAATAATGTGCTTCGCGTGGAATTGAAGCTAAATCATATGTATCGCATGGATTTGAAGCTAACTCATGTGTTCCGCATGGATTTGAAGCTAACTCGATTGTTTTGCCTGCATTATTTGAAGCTAAATCATGAGTATCGCTTGGATTTGCAGCTAACTCGTTTGTTTCGCATGCAGTTGAAGCTAAATGATGTACATCACTAGTATTTGATGCTAAACCATTTGATTCGCATGGATTCGAAGATCAGCCTTCTACTTCGCATTGATTTGAAGATAAATCATGTGTTTCGAAAGGATTTGAAGCTAACTCATTTGTTTCGCATGCAGTTGAAGCTAAATCATGTGTATCACAAGTATTCGAAGCTGAACCATATGTTTCGGATCGATTCGAAGATAAGCCTTCTACTTCGCATTGATGTGAAGCTAAATCATGTGTTTCGCTTGGATTTGAAGCTAACTCGTTTGTTTCGCATGCATTTGAAGCTATATCATGTAAATCACAAGTATTTGAAGCTAAACCATTTGTTTCGCATATATTTGAAGATATGGCTTCTACTTCGCATTGATTTGAAACTAAATCATGTGTTTCGCTAGAATTTGAAGCTAATTCACTTGTTTCGCATGCAGTTGAAGCTCAATCATGTATATCACAAGTATTTGATATTAAACTGTTTGTTTCGCATTGTTTTGAAGCTAAGGCTTCTCCTTCGCATTGATTTGAAGTTAAATCATGTGTTTCCCTTGGGTGTGAAGCTAAATCTTTTGTCTCGCATGGAGCTGAAGCTAAATCATGTATATCACAAATATTTGATGCTATACCAATTGATTCGCAGGGATTTGAAACTAAGCCTCCTAATGCGCATTAATTTGAAGCTAAACCATGTGCTTCGATTGGATTTGAAGCTAAGCCTTCTACTTCGCATTGATTTGAAGCTAAATCATGTGATTCGCGTGGATTTGAAGCTAACTCGTTTGTTTCGCATGCAGTTGAAGCTAAATCATGTATATCACAAGTATTTGAAGCTATACCATTTGTTTCGCATGTATTCGATGATAAGGCTACAACTTCGCATTGATTCGAAACTAAATCATGTGTTTCGCTAGAATTTGAAGCTAATTCATTAGTTTCGATGCAGTTGAAGCTAAATCATGTATATCACAAGTATTTGAATCTATACCATTTGTTTCGCATGGATTTGAAGCTAAACCTTCAACATCGCATTGATTTGCAGCTAAATCATGTGTTTCGCATGGATTTGAAGTTAACTCGTTTGTATCGTCTGCATTTGAAGCTATATCACTTATATCCCAAGTGTTTGAAGCTAACTCGTTTGTTTCCCCTGCATTTGGAGCTGAATCATGTATATAACAAGAATTTGAAGCTAAACCATTTGATTCGTATGGATATGTTTCTAAATCTTCTACTTCGCATTGATTTGAAGCAAAATTATGTCTTTCGCATGGACTTCAAGATAAACCTACTACTTCGCATTGATTTGAAGCTAAAACATATGTATCGCATGGATTTGAAGCTAACTCGTTTGTTTCGCATTCAGTTGAAGCTATATCACTAAGATTCGCAAGTATTTTAAGTTAAACCATTTGTTTCGCATGGATTTGAAGATAAGCCTTCTAGTTCGCATTGTTTTGAAGTTAACTCGATTGTTTCGCCTGCATTTGAAGCTATATCACTTACATCGCAATTATCTGAAGATAAATCATTTGTTTCTCATGTATTTGTAGCTAAGCCTTCTACTTCGCATTGATTTGAAGTTACATCATGTGATTCGCGAGAATTTGAAGCTAACTCGTTTGTTTCGCATGCAGTTGAAGCTAAATCATCTATATCACGAGTATTTGAAGCTGAACCATTTTTTTCGCACGAATATTAAGTTAATCCATGTGTTGCAAATGAATTTGAAGCTAAATCATGTGTTTCGTATGGATTTGATGCTAACTCGTTTGTTTCGCCTGCATTTGAAGCTAAGTCATGTATATCTCAAGTATTTGAAGCTGAACCATCTTTTTGGCATGCTTATTAAGCTAATCCATGTGTTTCGAATGAATTTGAATTAAAATCATGTGTTTCGCATGGATTAGAAGCAAACTCGTTTGTTTCGCCCTGTATTTGAAGCTATATCATATATATCGCAAGTATTTGAAGCTAAATCATTTGTGTCTCATGGATTTGAAGCTGAACCTTCTACATCGCATCGACTTGAAGCTTAATCATGTGTTTTGCATGTATTTGAAGCTAACTCGTTCGATTCGTCTGCATTTGAAGCTATATCAAATATATCACAATTATCTGAAGCTAAATCATTTGTGTCGCATGGATTTGATGCTAAACCTTCTACATAGCATTGATTTGAAGCTAAATCATGAGTTTCGCTTGGATTTTAAGCTATACCTTCTACATCGCTTTGATTTGAAGCTAAATCATGTGTTTTGCTTGGATTTGAAGCTAAACCTTCTACATCGCATTGATTTGAAGCTGAAACATGTGTATCGCACGCATTTTGAAGCTAACTCGTTTTTTCGTCTGCATTTGAAGCTATATCACTTATATCCCAAGTGTTAGAAGCTAAAACATTTGTTTCGCATGGATTTGAAGCTATACCTTCTACATCGCTTTGATTTGAAGCTAAATCATGTGTTTTGCATGGATTTGATGCTAACTCGTTTGCTTCCTCGGCATTTGAAGCAATTTCAGTTTTATCGCAAGTATCTGATGCTAAATCATGTGTTTCGCTTGGATTTGAAGCTAAACCTTTTACATCGCATTGATTTGCAGCTAAATCATGTGTTTTGCATGGATTTGATGCTAACTCGTTTGTTTCCCCTGCATTTGGAGCTATATCAGTTATATCGCAAGTATCTGATGCTAAATCATGTGTTTCGCTTGGATTTGAAGCTAAACCTTTTACATCGCATTGATTTGCAGCTAAATCATTTGTTTTGCATGGATTTTATGCTAACTCGTTTGTTTCCACAGCATTTGAAGCTATATCAGTTATATCGCAAGTATCTGATGCTAAATCATTTGTTTCGTATGGATTTGATGCTAAACCTTCTACATCGCATTGATTTGCAGCTAAATCATGTGTTTCGCATGAATATTAAGCTAAACAATGTGTTTCGAATGAAGTTGAAGCTAAATCATGTGTTTCGCATGGATTTGAAGATAACTCGTTTGTTTCGCATGCAGTTGAATCTAAATCATGTATATCACAAGTATTTGAAGCTAAACCATTTGACTCGCTTGCTCTTGAAGCTAAGCATCCTACTTCGCATTGATTTGAAGCTAAATAATGTGCTTCGCTTGGATTTGAACCTAACTCGTTTGTTTTGCATGCAGTTGAAGCTAAATCGTGTATAAATCAAGTATTTGTAGCTAAACTATACGCTTCGCATGATTTTGATGCTAAGACTTCTACTTCGCATTGATTTGAAGCTAAATCATGTATTTCGCATAGATTTGAAGCCAACACGTTTGTTTCGTCTGCATTTGAAGCTATATCACTTATATCCCAAGTGTTTGAAGCTAACTCGATTGTTTTCCCTGCATTTTAAGCTATGTCACATATATCGCAAGTATCTGATGCTAAATCATTTGTTTCGCATGGATTTCAAGCTAACCCTTCTATATCGCATTGATTAGCACATGCATCATGTGTTTCGCAATGATTTGAAGCTAACTCGTTTGTATCGTCTGCATCAGAAGCTATATCACTTATATCGCAAGTATCTTTAGCTAAATCATTGGTCTCGCATGCATTTGAAGCTAAACATTCTACATCGTATAGATTTGAAGCTAGCTCGTTTGCTTCGTCTGCAGTTGAAGCTATATCATATATATCGCAAGTATTTGAAGCTAAATCACTTGTGTCTCATGGATTTGAAGCTGAACCTTCTACATCGCATCGACTTGAAGCTTAATCATGTGTTTTGCATGTATTTGAAGCTAACTCGTTCGATTCGTCTGCATTTCAAGCTATATCAAATATATCACAATTATCTGAAGCTGAATCATTTGTGTCGCATGGATTTGATGCTAAACCTTCTACATAGCATTGATTTGAAGCTTAATCATGTGTTTTGCATGGATTTAAAGCTAAACCTTCTACATTTGTATCGTCTGCATTTGAAGATATATCACTTATATCCCAAGTGTTTGAAGCTAACTCGTTTGTTTCCCCTGCATTTGGAGCTGAATCATGTATATAACAAGAATTTGAAGCTAAACCATTTGATTCGTATGGATATGTTTCTAAATCTTCTACTTCGCATTGATTTGAAGCAAAATTATGTCTTTCGCATGGACTTCAAGATAAGCCTACTACTTCGCATTGATTTGAAGCTAAAACATATGTATTGCATGGATTTGAAGCTAACTCGTTTGTTTCGCATTCAGTTGAAGCTATATCACTAAGATTCGCAAGTATTTGAAGTTAAACCATTTGTTTCGCATGGATTTGAAGATAAGCCTTCTAGTACGCATTGTTTTGAAGTTAACTCGATTGTTTCGCCTGCATTTGAAGCTATATCAGTTACATCGCAATTATCTCAAGATAAATCATTTGTTTCTCATGTATTTGTAGCTAAGCCTTCTAATTCTCATTGATTTGGAACTAGATCATGTGTTTTGCTAGGATTTGAAGCTAACTCGTTTTTTTTCGCCTGCATTTGAAGCTAAGTCATGTATCTCACGAGTATTTGAAGCTAAACCATTTGTTTCGCATGGATTTGAAGATGAGCCTTCTACTTCGCATTGATTTGTAGCTAAATCATGTGTATCGCATGGATTTGAAGCTAACTCGTTTGTTTCGCCTGCATTTGAATCTGAATCATGTATATCACAAGTATTTGAAGCTAAACCATTTGATTCGTATGGATTTGTAGCTAAATCTTCTACTTCGCATTGATTTGAACAAAATTATGTCTTTCGCATGGATTTGAATCTAAGCCTTCTACTTCGCATTGATTTGAGGCAACATCATGTGATTCGCTTGGATTTGAAGATAACTCGTTTGTTCCGCATGTAGTTAAATCTAAATCATATATAAAACAAGTATTTGACGCTAAACTATTCGTGTCGCATGGATTTGAAACAATGCCAACTGCTTCGCATTGATTTGAAGCTGAATCATGCGTTTCGCTTGAATTTGCTGCTAACACGTTCGTTTCAGGTGCAGTTGAAGCTAAATCATGTATATCACAAGCATTTGAAGCTGAACCATTTGTTTCGCATGAATATTAAGCTAAACAATGTGTTTCGAATGAAGTTGAAGCTAAATCATGTGTTTCGCATGGATTTGAAGATAACTCGTTTGTTTCGCATGCAGTTGAATCTAAATCATGTATATCACAAGTATTTGAAGCTAAACCATTTGACTCGCTTGCTCTTGAAGCTAAGCATCCTACTTCGCATTGATTTGATGCTAACTAATGTGCTTTGCTTGGATTTGAACCTAACTCGTTTGTTTTGCATGCAGTTGAAGCTAAATCGTGTATAAATCAAGTATTTGTAGCTAAACTATTCGCTTCGCATGATTTTGAAGCTAAGACTTCTACTTCGCATTGATTTGAAGCTAAATCATGTATTTCGCATAGATTTGAAGCCAACTCGTTTGTTTCGTCTGCATTTGAAGCTATATCACTTATATCCCAAGTGTTTGAAGCTAACTCGATTGTTTTCCCTGCATTTTAAGCTATGTCACATATATCGCAAATATCTGATGCTAAATCATTAGTTTCGCATTGATTTCAAGCCAACCCTTCTATATCGCATTGATTTGCACATGCATCATGTGTTTCGCAATGATTTGAAGCTAACTCGTTTGTATCGTCTGCATCTGAAGCTATATCACTTATATCGCAAGTATCTTTAGCTAAATCATTGGTCTCGCATGCATTTGAAGCTAAACATTCTACATCGTATAGATTTGAAGCTAGCTCGTTTGCTTCGTCTGCAGTTGAAGCTATATCATATATATCGCAAGTATTTGAAGCTAAATCATTTGTGTCTCATGGATTTGAAGCTGAACCTTCTACATCGTATCGACTTGAAGCTTAATCATGTGTTTTGCATGTATTTGAAGCTAACTCGTTCGATTCGTCTGCATTTGAAGCTATATCAAATATATCACAATTATCTGAAGCTAAATCATTTGTGTCGCATGGATTTGATGCTAAACCTTCTACATAGCATTGATTTGAAGCTTAATCATGTGTTTTGCATGGATTTAAAGCTAAACCTTCTACATCGCATTGATTTGAAGATAAATCATTTGTTTTGCATGGATTTAATGCTAGCTCGTTTGTTTCGTCTGCATTTCAACCTATATCACTTATATCGCAAGTATCTGAAGCTAAATCATTCGTTTCGCATGGAATTGAAGCTAAACCTTCTAGAGAGCATTGATTTGAAGCTGAATCATGTGTTTCGCTTGGATTTGGAGCTATACCTTCTACATCGCTTTGATTTGAATCTAAATCATGTGTTTTGCATGGATTTGATGCTAACTCGTTCGTTTCCCCTGCATTTGAAGCTATATCAGTTATATCGCAAGTATCTGATGCTAAATCATTTGTTTCGCATGGATTTGAAGCTAAACCTTCCACATCGCATTGATTTGAAGTTAAATCGTGTGTTTTGCATAGGTTTTATGCTAACTCGTTTGTTTCCCCTGCATTTGAAGCTATATCAGATGTATCGCAAGTATCTGATGCTAAATAATTTGTTTCGCATGAATTTGAAGCTAAACCTTTTACATCGCATTGATTTGTAGCTAAACCATTTGTTTCGTATGGATTTGAAGCTAATCCTTCTACTTCGCATTGATTTGTAACTAAATCATGTGTTTCGCATGGATTTGAAGCTGGCACGTTTGATTCGCATGCAGTTGAAGCTATATCACCTACATCCCAAGTGTTTGAATCTCAATCATTTGTTTCGCATACATATGAAGATAAACCTTCTACATCGCATCGATTTGATGATAAATCTTGTGTTTCGCTTGGATTTGAAGCTAAACTTTTTACATCGCATTGATTTGAAGCTAAATCATGTGTATCGCACGGATTTTGGAGATAACTCGTTTGTTTCTTCTTCATTTGAAGCTATATCACTTATATCAAAAGTGTTTGAAGCTAAATCATTTGTTCTCATGGATTTGAAGCTAAACCTTCTACATCGCATTGATTTGTACCTAAATCATGTGTTTCGCTTGGGTTTGAAGCTAACTCGTTTGTTTCGTCTTCATTTGAAGCTATATCACTTATATCCCAAGTGTTAGAAGCTAAAACATTTGTTTCGCATGGATTTGAAGCTATACTTTCTACATCGCTTTGATTTGAAGCTAAATCATGTGTTTCGCTTGGATTTGAAGCTAAACCTTCTACATCGCATTGATTTGCAGCTAAATCATGTGTTTTGCATGGATTTGATGCTAACTCGTTCGTTTCCCCTGCATTTGAAGCTATATCAGTTATATCGCAAGTATCTGATGCTAAATCATTTGTTTCGCATGGATTTGAAGCTGAACCTTCCACATCGCATTGATTTGAAGTTAAATCGTGTATTTTGCATGGGTTTTACGCTAACTCGTTTGTTTCCCCTGCATTTGAAGCTATATCAGATGTATCGCAAGTATCTAATGCTAAATAATTTGTTTCGCATGAATTTGAAGCTAAACCTTCTACATCGCATTGATTTGTAGCTAAACCATTTGTTTCGTATGGATTTGTAGCTAATCCTTCTACTTCGCATTGATTTGTAGCTAAATCATGTGTTTCGTATGGATTTGAAGCTAACTCGTTTGTTTCGCCTGAATTTGAAGCTAAGTCATGTATATCTCAAGTATTTGAAGCTGAACCATCTTTTTCGCATGATTATTAAGCTAATCCATGTGTTTCGAATGAATTTGAATTATAATCATGTGTTTCGCATTGATTAGAAGCAAACTCGTTTGTTTCGCCCTGTATTTGAAGCTAAATCATGTATATCACATGTATTTGAAGCTAAACCATTTCTTTCGCCCGGATTCGAAGATAAGCATTCTACTTCGCATTGATTTGAAGCGAAATCATGTGTTTCGCATGGATTTCGTAGCTAACTCGTTCGTCTCGCCTGCAGTTGAAGCTAAGTCATGTATATCACAAGTATTTGAAGCTGAACCATTTTTTTTGCATGAATATTAAGCTAATCCATGTGTTTCGAATGAATTTGAAGTTAAATCATGTGTTTCGCATGGATTTGAAGCTAACTCGTTTGTTTCGCCAGCATTTGAAGTTGTATCACTTATATTCGGAAGTATTTGAAACTAAATCATTCTTTTTGCATGAATTTGAATCTAAGCCTTCATCTTCGCATTGATTTGAAGCTAAATCATGAGTTTCGCATGGATTTGAAGCTAAGCCTTGAACTTCCCATTGATTTGAAGCAAAATAATGTGTTTCGCTTGGATTTGAAGCTAACTCGTTTGTTTCCCCTGCATTTGAAGCTGAATCATGTATATCACAAGTATTTGAAGCTAAACCATTTGTTTCGCATGGATTTGATGATAAGCCTTCTACTTCGCATTGATTTGAAGCTAAATCATGTGTATCGCATGGATTTGAAGCTAACTCGTTTGTTTCGCCTGCATTTGAAGCTGAATCATGTATATCACAAGTATTTGAAGCTAAACCATTTGATTCGTATGGATATGTTTCTAAATCTACTACTTCGCATTGATTTGAAGCTAAATCATGTGTTTCGCTTGGATTTGGAGCTAACTCGTTTGTTTCGTCTGCATTTGAAGCTATATCACTTATATCGCATGTATCTGAAGCGAAATCATTTGTGTCGCATGGGTTTGAAGCTAATTCTTCTACATCGCATGGACTTGAAGCTAATTCTTCTACATCGCATGGACTTGAAGCTAACTCGTTTGTTTCGCATGCAGCTGAAGCTATATCACCTATATCCCAAGTGTTTGAAGCACAATCAATTCTTTCGCATGGATTTGAAGCAAAACGTTCTAAATCGCATTGATTTGAAGCTAAATCATATGATTCGCTTAGATTTGAAGCTAACTCGTTTGTTTCGTCTGCATTTGAAGCTATATCACTTGTATCTCATATTTCTGTAGCCAAATCATTTGTTTCGCCTGGATTTTATGCTAAACCTTCTACATCGCATTGATTTGAAGCTTAATCATGTGTTTCGTTTGGATTTGAAGCTAACTCGTTTGTTTCGTCTGCATTTGAAGCTATATCACTTATATCGCATGTATCTGAAGCGAAATCATTTATGTCGCATGGGTTTGAAGCTAATCCCTCTACATCGCATGGACTTGAAGCTAACTCGTTTGTTTCGCATGCAGCTGAACCTATATCACCTATATCTCAAGTGTTTGAAGCTCAATCAATTGTTTCGCATGGATTTGAAGCGAAAAGTTCTAAATCGCATTGATTTGAAGCTAAATCATATGATTCGCTTAGATTTGAAGCTAACTCGTTTGTGTCGCATGGATTTGAAGCTAAACCTTCTATGTAGCATGGATTTGAAGCTTAATCATGTGTTTTGCATGGATTTGAAGCTAACTCGTTTGTTTCGTCTGCATTTGAAACTATTTAATCTATATCGCAAGGATTTGAAGCCAAATCATTTGTGTCGCATGAATTTGAAGCTAAACCTTCTACATCGCATTGATTTGGCGCTAAATCATGTATACCGCATGGATTTGCATCTAAACATTCTTCATCACATTGATTTGCAGCTAAATCATGTGTTTCGCATGGATTTGAAGCTAAACATTCTACATCGCATAGATTTGAAGCTAAATTATTTGTTTCGCATAGATATGAAGCTAAACCTTCTACATCGCATTGATTTGATGCTAAACGTTTTGTACCGCATGGATTTGAATCTAAACCTTCTACATCGCATTGATTTGTAGCTAAATCATGTGTTTCGCATGGATTTGAAGCTAACTCGTTCGTTTCGCCTGCATTAGATGCTATATCACTTATATCGCAAGTATCTGATTCTAAATCATTTGTTTCGCATGGCTTTGAAGCAAAAATTCTACATCTCATAGATTTGAAGCTAGCTCGTTTGCTTCATCTGCATTTGAAGCTATATCACTTATATCGCAAGTATTTGAAGAAAAGTCATGTGTTTTGCATGGATTTGAAGCTAACTCGTTAGTTGCGCCTGCATTTGAAGCTATATCAGTTATATCGCAAGTATATGAAGCTAAATCATTTGTTTCGCATGGATTTGAAACTAAACATTCTACATCGCATTCATTTGCAGCTAAATCATGTGTTTCGCATGGATTTGAAGCTACCTCGTCAGTTTCGCCTGCATTTGAAGCTATGTCACTTATATCGCAAGTATCTGACGCTAAATCATTGGTTTCGCATGGCTTTGTAGCAAAAATTCTACATCGCATAGGTTTGAAGCTAGCTCGTTTGCTTCATCTGCATTTGAAGCTATATCACTTATATCGCAAGTATTTGAAGAAAAATCATGTGTTTTGCATGGATTTGAAGCTAACTCGTTAGTTGCGCCTGCATTTGAAGCTATATCAGTTATATCGCAAGTATATGAAGCTAAATCATTTGTTTCGCATGGATTTGAAACTAAACATTCTACATCGCATTCATTTGCAGCTAAATCATGTGTTTCGCATGGATTTGAAGCTAAGCCTTCTACTTCGCATTCATTTGAAGCTAGATCATGTGTTTCGCTTGGATTTGAAGCTAACTCGTTTGTTTCGCCTGTATTTGGAGCTGAATAATGTATATCACAAGTAGTCGAAGCTAAACCATTTGTTTCGCATCGATTTGAAGCTAAGCATTCCACTTCGCAAGAATTTGAAGCTAAATCATGTGTTTCAATTTGATTTGAAGCTAACTTGTTTGTTTCGCCAGCATTTGAATCTAAATCATGTATATCACAATTATTTGGATCTAAAGCATTTGCTTCGCATTGATTTGAAGCTAAGCCTTCTACTTCGCATTCATTTGAAGCTAGATCATGTGTTTCGCTTGGATTTGAAGCTAACTCGTTTGTTTCGCCTGTATTTGGAGCTGAATAATGTATATCACAAGTATTTGAAGCTAAACCATTTGATTCGTATGGATTTGTAGCTAAATCTTCTACTCTGCATTGATTTGAACAAAATTATGTCTTTCGCATGGACTTGAAGCTAAGCCTTCTACATCGCATTGATTTGAAGCTAGATCATGTGTTTCGCTTGGATTTGAAGCTAACTCGTTTGTTTCGCCTGCATTTGAAGCTAAATCATTTATATCATATGTATTTGAAGCTAAACCATTTGATTCGTATGGATATGTTGCTAAATCTTCTACTTCGCAATGATTTGAAGCAAAATTATGTCTTTCGCATGAACTTGAAGCTAAGCCTTCTACTTCGCATTGATTTGAAGCTAAATCAAATGTATCGCATGGATTTGAAGCTAACTCGTTTGTTTCGCATTCAGTTGAAGCTATATCACTTAGATTCGCAAGTATTTGAAGCTAAACCTTTTGTTTCGGATGGATTTGAAGATAAGCCTCCTACTTCGCATTGATTTGAAACTAAATCATGTGTATCGCATGGATTGGAATCTAACTCGTTTGTTTCGCCGGCATTTGAAACTAAATCATGTATATCACAAGTATTTGAAGCTAAAACATTTGTTTCGCATGGATTTGAAGATAAGCCTTCTACTTCGCATTGATTTGAAGCTAAATCATATGTATCGCATGGATTTGAAGCTAACTCGTTTGTTTCGCCTGCATTTGAAGCTAAATCATTTATATCACATGTATTTGAAGCTAAACCATTTGATTCGTATGGATTTGTAGCTAAATCTTCTACTTCGCATTGATTTGAACAAAATTATGTCTTTCGCATGTACTTGAAGCTAAGACTTCTACTTCGCATTGATTTGAAGCTAGATCATGTGTTTAGCTTGGATTTGAAGCTAACTCGTTTGTTTCGCCTGCATTTGAAGCTAAGTCATGTATATCACGAGTACTTGAAGCTAAAACATTTGTTTCGAATGGATTTGAAGATAAGCCTTCTACTTCGCATTGATTTGATACTAGATCATGTGTTTCGCTAGGATTTGAAGCTAACTTGTTTGTTTCGCCTGCATTTGAAGCTAAATCATGTATATCACAAGTATTTGAAGCTAAACTAATTGTTTCGCACGGATTCGAAGACAATCCTTCTACTTCGCATTGATTTGAAGCTAAATCATGTGTTTCACACAGATTCGAAGCTAACTCGTTTGTTTCGCATGCAGTTGAAGCTAAATCATGTATATCACAAGTATTTGAAGCTGAACCATTTATTTTGCATGAATATTAAGCTTAACCTTGTGTTTCGCATGAGTTTGAAGCTAAATCATGTGTTTCGCATGGATTTGAAGCCAAGCCTTCTACTTCGCATTGATTTGATGCTAAACCATGTGTTTCGCATGAATTTGAAGTTAAATCATGTGTTTTGCATGGATTTGAAGCTAACTCGATTGTTTGGCCAACATTTGAAGCTAAATCGTGTATATCACAAGTATTTCAAGCTAAACCATTTGATTCGTATGGATTTGTAGCTAAATCTTCTACTTCGCATTGATTTGAACAGAATTATGTCTTGCGCATGAACTTGAAGCTATGCCTTCTACTTTGCATTGATTTGAAGCTAGATCATGTGATTGGCTTGGATTTGAAGCTAACTCGGTTGTTTCGCCTGCATTTGAAGCTAAATTTATGTAAATGACGAGTATTTGATGCTAAACCATTTGTTTCGCCTGGATTCGAAGATAAGCCTTCTACTTCGCATTGATTTGAAGCTAAATCATGTGTATCGCATGGATTTGAAGTTAACTCGTTTGTTTCGCCTGCATTTGGAGCTGAATCATGTATATCACAAGTATTTGAAGCTAAACCATTTGATTCGTATGGATATGTTGCTAAATCTTCTATTTCGCATTGATTTGAAGCAAAATTATGTCTTTCGCATGGACATGAAGCTAAGCCTTCTACTTCGCATTGATATGAACAAAATCATGTGTTTCGCTTGGATTTGAAGCTAAGCCTTCTACTTCGCATTGATTTGAAGCTAGATCATGTGTTTCGCTTGGATTTGAAGCTACCTCGTTTGTTTCGCCTGCATTTGAAGCTAAATCATGTATATCACGAGTATTTCAAGCTAAACCATTTGTTTCGGACGGATTTGAAGCTAAGCCTTCTACTTTGCATTGATTTGAAGCAAAATCATGTGTTTCGCATGGATTTGAAGATAAGCCTTCTAGTTCGCATTGATTTGAAGCAAAATCATGTGTTTCGCTTGGATTTGAAGCTAACTCGTTTGTTTCGCCTGCATTTGAATCTGAATCACTTATATCACAAGTATTTGAAGCTAAACCATTTGATTCGTATGGATATGTTTCTAAATCTTCTACTTCGCATTGATTTGAAGCAAAATTATGTCTTTCGCAAGGACTTGAAGATAAGCCTACTACTTCGCATTGATTTGAAGCTAAAACATATGTGTCGCAAGGATTTGAAGCTAACTCGTTTGTTTCGCATTCAGTTGAAGCTATATCACTAAGATTCGCAAGTATTTGAAGTTAAACCATTTGTTTCGCATGGATTTGTTGATAAGCCTTCTAGTTCGCATTGTTTTGAAGTTAACTCGATTGTTTCTCCTGCATTTGAAGCTATATCACTTACATCGCAATTATCTGAAGATAAATCATTTGTTTCTCATGTATTTGTAGCTAAGCCTTCTACTTGTCATTGATTTGGAACTAGATCATTTGTTTCGCTAGGATTTGAAGCTAACTCGTTTGTTTCGCCTGCATTTGAAGGTAAATCATGTATATCACAAGTATTTGAAGCTAAACCATATGTTTCGCATGGATTTGAAGATAAGCCTTCTACTTCGCATTAATTTGAAGCTAAATCATGTGTATCGCATGGATTTGAAGCTAACTCGTTTGTTTCGCCTGCATTTGAAGCTGAATCATGTATATCACAAGTATTAGAAGCTAAACCATTTGATTCGTATGGATTTGTAGCTAAATCTTCTACTTCGCATTGATTTGAACAAAATTATGTCTCTCGCATGGAATTGAAGCCAAGCCTTCTACTTCGCATTGATTTGAAGCTAGATCATGTGTTTCGCTTGGATTTGAAGGTAACTCGATTGTTTCGCCTGCATTTGAAACTATATCACTTACATCGCAGTTATCTGAAGATAAATCATTTGTTTCTCATGTATTTGTAGCTAAGCATTCTACTTCTCATTGATTTGATACTAGATCATGTGTTCGCTAAGATTTTAAGCTAACTCGTTTCTTTCGCCTGCATTTAAAGCTAAATCATTTATATCACAAGTATTTGAAGCTAAACCATTTGATTCGTATGGATTTGTAGCCAAATCTTCTACTTCGCATTGATTTGAACAGAATTATGTCTTGCGCATGAACTTGAAGCTATGCCTTCTACTTTGCATTGATTTGAATCTAGATCATGTGATTGGCTTGGATTTGAAGCTAACTCGGTTGTTTCGACTGCATTTGAAGCTAAATTTATGTAAATGACGAGTATTTGATGCTAAACCATTTGTTTCGGATAGATTTGACGGTAAGTCTTCTACTTCTCATTGATTTGATGCTAAATCATGTGTTTCGGTAGGATTAGAAGCTAACTCGTTTGTGTCGCATGCAGTTGAAGCTATATCATGTTTATCACAAGTATTTGAAGCAGAACCATTTGTTTCGCATGAATATTAAGCTAAACCATGTGTTTCGAAAGAATTTGAAACTAAATTATGTGTTTCGTATGGATTTGAAGGTAACTCGTTTGCTTCGCATGCAGTTGAAGCTAAATCATGCATATCACAAGTATTTGAAGCTGAACCATTTGTTTCGCATGAATAGTAAGCTAATCCATGTGTTTCGAATGAATTTGAAGCTGAATCATGTGTTTCGCTTGGATTGGAAGCTAACTCGTTTGTTTCGCAAGCAGTTAAAGCTATATCATGTTTATCATAAGTATTTGAAGCAGAACCCTTTGTTTCGCATGAATATTAAGCTAAACCATGTGTTTCGAAAGAATTTGAATCTAAATCATGTGTTTCGTATGGATTTGAAGGTAACTCGTTTGGTCGCATGCAGTTGAAGCTAAATCATGCATATCACAAGTATTTGAAGCTGAACCATTTGTTTCGCATGAATAGTGAGCTAAACCATGTGTTTCGAATGAATTTGAAGCTGAATCATGTGTTTCGCTTGGATTTGAAGTTAACTCTTTTGTTTCGCATGCAGTTGAAGCTAAGTCATGTATATCACAAGTATTTGAAGCTGAAACATTTTTTCGCATGAATATTAAGCTAAACGATGTGTTTCGTCTGAATTTGAAGCTAAATCATGAGTTTCGCGTGGATTTGAAGCTAACTCGTTTGTTTCGCCTGCATTTGAACCTATATCACTTATATTCGCAAGTATTTGAAGCTAAACCATTTGATTCGAATTGATTTGAAGCTAAGACTTCCACGTCGCATTGATTTGAAGCTAAATCATGTCTTTCGAATGGATTTGAATTCAAATCGTTTGTTTCGTCTGCATTTGAAGCTATTTGATTTATTTCGCAACTATTTGAAACTTAATCATGTGTTTCGCTTGGATTTGAAGCCAAGTCTTTTTCTTCGCATTGATTTGAAGCTAAACCATGTGTTTCGCATGAATTTGAAGCTAAATCATGTGTTTGGCATGGATTTGAAGCCAACTCGTTCGTTTCGTCTGCATTTGAAGCTATTTCATTTATATCGTAAGTATTTGAAGCTTAATCATGTGTTTCGCTTGGATTTGAAGCCAAGCCTTCTACTTCGCATCAATTTGAAGCTAAATCATGTGTTTGGCATGGATTTGAAGCTAATGCGTTTGTTTCGCCAGCATTTGAAGCTAAATCGTGTATATCACAAGTATTTGAAGCTAAACCAATTGTTTCGCATGGATTTGAAGCTAAGCCTTCAAATTCGTATTGATTTGACGCTAAATCGTGTGTTTCGCTTGGAGTTGGAGCTATCTCGTTTGTTTCGGCTGCAGTTGAAGCTATGTCATGTATATCACAAGTATTTGAAGCTGAACCATTTTTTTCGCACGAATATTAAGCTAATCCATGTGTTGCGAATGAATTTGAAGCTCAATCATGTGTTACGTATGGATTTGAAGCTAACACGTTTGTTTCGCCTGCATTTGAAGCTAAATCGTGTATATCACAAGTATTTGAAGCTAAACCATTTGTTTCGCATGGATTTGAAGCTAAGCCTTCAAATTCGCATTGAATTGACGCTAAATCATGTATTTCGCTTGGAGTAGTAGCTATCTCGTTTGTTTCGGCTTCAGTTGAAGCTAAGTCATGTATATCACAAGTATTTGAAGCTGAACCATTTTTTTCGCATGAATATTATGCTAATCCATGTGTTTCGAATGAATATGAATTAAAATCATGTGTTTCGCATGGATTAGAAGCAAACTCGTTTGTTTCGCCCTGTATTTGAAGCTAAATCATGTATATCACATGTATTTGAAGCTAAACCATTTGTTTCGCCTGGATTCGAAGATAAGCCTTCTACTTCGCATTGATTTGAAGCTAAATCATGTGTATCGCATGGATTTGAAGCTAACTCGTTTGTTTCGCCTGCATTTGGAGCTGAATCATGTATATCACAAGTATTTGAAGCTAAACCATTTGATTCGTATGGATATGTTGCTAAATCTTCTATTTCGCATTGATTTGAAGCAAAATTATGTCTTTCGCATGGACATGAAGCTAAGCCTTCTACTTCGCATTGATATGAACAAAATCATGTGTTTCGCTTGGATTTGAAGCTAAGCCTTCTACTTCGCATTGATTTGAAGCTAGATCATGTGTTTCGCTTGGATTTGAAGCTACCTCGTTTGTTTCGCCTGCATTTGAAGCTAAATCATGTATATCACGAGTATTTCAAGCTAAACCATTTGTTTCGGACGGATTTGAAGCTAAGCCTTCTACTTTGCATTGATTTGAAGCAAAATCATGTGTTTCGCATGGATTTGAAGATAAGCCTTCTAGTTCGCATTGATTTGAAGCAAAATCATGTGTTTCGCTTGGATTTGAAGCTAACTCGTTTGTTTCGCCTGCATTTGAATCTGAATCACTTATATCACAAGTATTTGAAGCTAAACCATTTGATTCGTATGGATATGTTTCTAAATCTTCTACTTCGCATTGATTTGAAGCAAAATTATGTCTTTCGCAAGGACTTGAAGATAAGCCTACTACTTCGCATTGATTTGAAGCTAAAACATATGTGTCGCAAGGATTTGAAGCTAACTCGTTTGTTTCGCATTCAGTTGAAGCTATATCACTAAGATTCGCAAGTATTTGAAGTTAAACCATTTGTTTCGCATGGATTTGTTGATAAGCCTTCTAGTTCGCATTGTTTTGAAGTTAACTAGATTGTTTCTCCTGCATTTGAAGCTATATCACTTACATCGCAATTATCTGAAGATAAATCATTTGTTTCTCATGTATTTGTAGCTAAGCCTTCTACTTGTCATTGATTTGGAACTAGATCATTTGTTTCGCTAGGATTTGAAGCTAACTCGTTTGTTTCGCCTGCATTTGAAGGTAAATCATGTATATCACAAGTATTTGAAGCTAAACCATATGTTTCGCATGGATTTGAAGATAAGCCTTCTACTTCGCATTAATTTGAAGCTAAATCATGTGTATCGCATGGATTTGAAGCTAACTCGTTTGTTTCGCCTGCATTTGAAGCTGAATCATGTATATCACAAGTATTTGAAGCTAAACCATTTGATTCGTATGGATTTGTAGCTAAATCTTCTACTTCGCATTGATTTGAACAAAATTATGTCTCTCGCATGGAATTGAAGCCAAGCCTTCTACTTCGCATTGATTTGAAGCTAGATCATGTGTTTCGCTTGGATTTGAAGGTAACTCGATTGTTTCGCCTGCATTTGAAACTATATCACTTACATCGCAGTTATCTGAAGATAAATCATTTGTTTCTCATGTATTTGTAGCTAAGCATTCTACTTCTCATTGATTTGATACTAGATCATGTGTTCGCTAAGATTTTAAGCTAACTCGTTTCTTTCGCCTGCATTTAAAGCTAAATCATTTATATCACAAGTATTTGAAGCTAAACCATTTGATTCGTATGGATTTGTAGCCAAATCTTCTACTTCGCATTGATTTGAACAAAATTATGTCTCTCGCATGGAATTGAAGCCAAGCCTTCTACTTCGCATTGATTTGAAGCAAAATCATGTGTTTCGCATGGATTTGAAGATAAGCCTTCTAGTTCGCATTGATTTGAAGCAAAATCATGTGTTTCGCTTGGATTTGATGCTAACTCGTTTGTTTCGCCTGCATTTGAACCTGAATCACTTATATCACAAGTATTTGAAGCTAAACCATTTGATTCGTATGGATATGTTTCTAAATCTTCTACTTCGCATTGATTTGAAGCAAAATTATGTCTTTCGCAAGTACTTGAAGATAAGCCTACTACTTCGCATTGATTTGAAGCTAAAACATATGTATCGCATGGATTTGAAGCTAACTCGTTTGTTTCGCATTCAGTTGAAGCTATATCACTAAGATTCGCAAGTATTTGAAGTTAAACCATTTGTTTGCATGGATTTGTAGATAAGCCTTCTAGTTCGCATTGTTTTGAAGTTAACTCGATTGTTTCGCCTTCATTTGAAGCTAAATCATGTATATCACAGGTATTTGAAGCTAAACCATTTGATTCGCATCGATTCGAATATAAGCCTTCTACTTCGCATTGATTTGAAGCTAAGTCATGTATATCACAAGTATTTGAAGCTGAAACATTTGATTCGAATTGATTTGAAGCTAAGACTTCCACGTCGCATTGATTTGAAGCTAAATCATGTCTTTCGAATGGATTTGAATTCAAATCGTTTGTTTCGTCTGCATTTGAAGCTATTTGATTTATTTCGCAACTATTTGAAACTTAATCATGTGTTTCGCTTGGATTTGAAGCCAAGTCTTTTTCTTCGCATTGATTTGAAGCTAAACCATGTGTTTCGCATGAATTTGAAGCTAAATCATGTGTTTGGCATGGATTTGAAGCCAACTCGTTCGTTTCGTCTGCATTTGAAGGTAAACCATGTATATCACAAGTATTTGAAGCTAAACCATATGTTTCGCATGGATTTGAAGATAAGCCTTCTACTTCGCATTAATTTGAAGCTAAATCATGTGTATCGCATGGATTTGAAGCTAACTCGTTTGTTTCGCCTGCATTTGAAGCTGAATCATGTATATCACAAGTATTTGAAGCTAAACCATTTGATTCGTATGGATTTGTAGCTAAATCTTCTACTTCGCATTGATTTGAACAAAATTATGTCTCTCGCATGGAATTGAAGCCAAGCCTTCTACTTCGCATTGATTTGAAGCTAGATCATGTGTTTCGCTTGGATTTGAAGGTAACTCGTTTGTTTCGCCTGCATTTGAAGCTAAATCATGTATATCACGAGTATTTCAAGCTAAACCATTTGTTTCGGATGGATTTGAAGATAAGCCTTCTACTTCGTAGTGATTTGAAGCTAAATCATGTGTATCGCATGGATTTGAAGCTAACTCTTTTGTTTCGCCTGCATTTGAAGCTGAATCATGTATATCTCAAGTATTTGAAGCTAAACCATTTGATTCGTATGGATTTGTTTCTAAATCTTCTACTTCGCATTGATTTGCAGCATAATTATGTCTTTCGCATGGACTTGAAGATAAGCCTACTACTTCGCATTGATTTGAAGCTAAAACATATGTATCGCATGGATTTGAAGCTTACTCGTTTGTTTCGCATTCAGTTGAAGCTATATCACTAAGATTCCCAAGTATTTGAAGTTAAACCGTTTGTTTCGCATGGATTTGAAGATAAGCCTTCTAGTTCGCATTATTTTGAAATTAACTCGATTGTTTCGCCTGCATTTGAAACTATATCACTTACATCGCAGTTATCTGAAGATAAATCATTTGTTTCTCATGTATTTGTAGCTAAGCATTCTACTTCTCATTGATTTGATACTAGATCATGTGTTCGCTAGGATTTGAAGCTAACTCGTTTGTTTCGCCTGCATTTGAAGCTAAATCATGTATATCACGAGTATTTCAAGCTAAACCATTTGTTTCGGATGGATTTGAAGATAAGCCTTCTACTTCGTAGTGATTTGAAGCTAAATCATGTGTATCGCATGGATTTGAAGCTAACTCGTTTGTTTCGCCTGCATTTGAAGCTAAATCATGTATATCTCAAGTATTTGAAGCTAAACCATTTGATTCGTATGGATTTGTTTCTAAATCTTCTACTGACATAACCTTGACATAACCATTTGTATCGCATGGATTTGAAGCTAAACCTTCTACATCGCATTGATTTGAAGCTAAATCATTTGTTCCACATGGATTTTGAAGCTAAATCGTTCGATTCGTCTGTATTTGAATCTATATCGCTTCTATCGCTAGTATCTAAAGCTAAATCATTTGTTTCGCATAGATTTGAAGCTATACCTTCTACATCACATTGATTTGCTGCTAAATCATGTGTTTCGCATGGTTTTGGAATGTAAACCTTCTACTTCGCATTGATTTGCAGCTTAATCATGTGTTTCGCATGGATCTGAAGCTAACTCGTTTGTTTCGCCTGCATTTGAAGCTATATCACATATATCCAAAGTGTTTGAAGCTAAATCATTTGATTCGTATGGATTTGAAGCTAAAACTTCTACATCGCATTGATTTTGGGCTATATCGGGTGTTTCGCTCGAATTTGAAGCCTACACGCTTGTTTCAGGTGCTGCATCATGTATCTCACAAGTATTTGAAGTTAAACTATTCGTTTCACATGGATTTGAATCTAAGCCTTCTACTTCGCATTGATTTGAGGCTACATCATGTGATTCGCTTGGATTTGAAGATAACTCGTTTGTTCCGCATGTAGTTAAAGCTAAATCATATATAAAACAAGTATTTGACGCTAAACTATTCGTGTCGCATGGATTTGAAACAATGCCAACTGCTTCGCATTGATTTGAAGCTGAATCATGCGTTTCGCTTGAATTTGAAGATAACACGTTTGTTTCGCATGCAGTTGAAGCTAAATCATATATATCACAAGTATTTGAAGCTAAACCATTTGATTCGCATGAATAATAAGGTGAACCATGTGTAACGAATGAATTTGAGGCTAAATCATGTGTTTCGAATGGATTTGAAGCTAACTCGTTTATTTCGCATGCAGTTGAAGCTAAATCATGTATAAAACAGGAATTTGAAGCTAAACCATTTATTTCGGATGGATTTGAAGATAAGCCTTCTACTTCGTAGTGATTTGAAGCTAAATCATGTGTATCGCATGGATTTGAAGCTAAATCATGTGTTTGGCATGGATTTGAAGCCAACTCGTTCGTTTCGTCTGCATTTGTAGCTATTTCATTTATATCGTAAGTATTTGAAGCTTAATCATGTGTTTCGCTTGGATTTGAAGCCAAGCCTTCTACTTCGCATCAATTTGAAGCTAACTCATGTGTTTGGCATGGATTTGAAGCTAATTCGTTTGTTTCGCCAGCATTTGAAGCTAAATTGTGTATATCACAAGTATTTGAAGCTAAACCATTTGTTTCGCATGGATTTGAAGCTAAGCCTTCAAATTCGTATTGATTTGACGCTAAATCGTGTGTTTCGCTTGGAGTTGGAGCTATCTCGTTTGTTTCGGCTGCAGTTGAAGCTATGTCATGTATATCACAAGTATTTGAAGCTGAACCATTTTTTTCGCACGAATATTAAGCTAATCTATGTGTTGCGAATGAATTTGAAGCTCAATCATGTGTTACGTAAGGATTTGAAGCTAACACGTTTGTTTCGCCTGCATTTGAAGCTAAATCGTGTATATCACAAGTATTTGAAACTAAACCATTTGATTCGTATGGATTTGTAGCTAAATCTTCTACTTCGCATTGATTTGAACAAAATTATGTCTCTCGCATGGAATTGAAGCCAAGCCTTCTACTTCGCATTGATTTGAAGCTAGATCATGTGTTTCGCTTGGATTTGAAGGTAACTCGTTTGTTTCGCCTGCATTTGAAGCTAAATCATGTATATCACGAGTATTTCATGCTAAACCATTTGTTTCGGATGGATTTGAAGATAGGCCTTCTACTTCGTAGTGATTTGAAGCTAAATCATGTGTATCGCATGGATTTGAAGCTAACTCGTTTGTTTCGCCTGCATTTGAAGCTGAATCATGTATATCTCAAGTATTTGAAGCTAAACCATTTGATTCATATGGATTTGTTTCTAAATCTTCTACTTCGCATTGATTTGAAGCATAATTATGTCTTTCGCATGGACTTGAAGATAAGCCTACTACTTCGCATTGATTTGAAGCTAAAACATATGTATCGCATGGATTTGAAGCTAAGTCGTTTGTTTCGCATTCAGTTGAAGCTATATCACTAAGATTCCCAAGTATTTGAAGTTAAACCGTTTGTTTCGCATGGATTTGAAGATAAGCCTTCTACTTCGCATTGATTTGAAGCTAGATCATGTGTTTCGCTTGGATTTGAAGCTACCTCGTTTGTTTCGCCTGCATTTGAAGCTAAATCATGTATATCACGAGTATTTCAAGCTAAACCATTTGTTTCGGACGGATTTGAAGCTAAGCCTTCTACTTTGCTTTGATTTGAAGCAAAATCATGTGTTTCGCATGGATTTGAAGATAAGCCTTCTAGTTCGCATTGATTTGAAGCAAAATCATGTGTTTCGCTTGGATTTGAAGCTAACTCGTTTGTTTCGCCTGCATTTGAATCTGAATCACTTATATCACAAGTATTTGAAGCTAAACCATTTGATTCGTATGGATATGTTTCTAAATCTTCTACTTCGCATTGATTTGAAGCAAAATTATGTCTTTCGCAAGGACTTGAAGATAAGCCTACTACTTCGCATTGATTTGAAGCTAAAACATATGTATCGCAAGGATTTGAAGCTAACTCGTTTGTTTCGCATTCAGTTGAAGCTATATCACTAAGATTCGCAAGTATTTGAAGTTAAACCATTTGTTTCGCATGGATTTGTTGATAAGCCTTCTAGTTCGCATTGTTTTGAAGTTAACTCGATTGTTTCTCCTGCATTTGAAGCTATATCACTTACATCGCAATTATCTGAAGATAAATCATTTGTTTCTCATGTATTTGTAGCTATGCCTTCTACTTCTCATTGATTTGGAACTAGATCATTTGTTTCGCTAGGATTTGAAGCTAACTCGTTTGTTTCGCCTGCATTTGAAGCTAAATCGTGTATATCACAAGTATTTGAAGCTAAACCATATGTTTCGCATGGATTTGAAGATAAGCCTTCTACTTCGCATTAATTTGAAGCTAAATCATGTGTATCGCATGGATTTGAAGCTAACTCGTTTGTTTCGCCTGCATTTGAAGCTGAATCATGTATATCACAAGTATTTGAAGCTAAACCATTTGATTCGTATGGATTTGTAGCTAAATCTTCTACTTCGCATTGATTTGAACAAAATTATGTCTCTCGCATGGAATTGAAGCCAAGCCTTCTACTTCGCATTGATTTGAAGCTAGATCATGTGTTTCGCTTGGATTTGAAGGTAACTCGTTTGTTTCGCCTGCATTTGAAGCTAAATCATGTATATCACGAGTATTTCAAGCTAAACCATTTGTTTCGGATGGATTTGAAGATAGGCCTTCTACTTCGTAGTGATTTGAAGCTAAATCATATGTATCGCATGGATTTGAAGCTAACTCGTTTGTTTCGCCTGCATTTGAAGCTGAATCATGTATATCTCAAGTATTTGAAGCTAAACCATTTGATTCATATGGATTTGTTTCTAAATCTTCTACTTCGCATTGATTTGAAGCATAATTATGTCTTTCGCATGGACTTGAAGATAAGACTACTACTTCGCATTGATTTGAAGCTAAAACATATGTATCGCATGGATTTGGAGCTAACTCGTTTGTTTCGCATGCATTTGAAGCTGAATCATGTATATCATAAGGATTTGAAGCTAAACCATTTGTTTCGTAAGGATTCGAATATCAGCCTTCTACTTCGTAATGATTTGAAGCTAAACCATGTAGAAAACAAGTATTTGAAGCTAAACCATTCGTAGCGCATGGATTTGAAGCTAAGCCTTCTACTTCGCACTGATTTGAAGCTAAATCATATGTTTCGCTTGGATTTGAAGCTAAGTCGTTTCTGTCGCATGCAGTTGAAGCTAAATCATGTTTATCACAGGTATTTGAAGCTAAACCATGTGTTACGCATGGATTCGAAGATAAGCCTTCTAATTCGCATTGATTTGAAGCAAAATCATGTGTTTCGCTTGGATTTGATGCTAACTCGTTTGTTTCGCCTGCATTTGAATCTGAATCACTTATATCACAAGTATTTGAAGCTAAACCATTTGATTCGTATGGATATGTTTCTAAATCTTCTACTTCGCATTGATTTGAAGCAAAATTATGTCTTTCGCAAGGACTTGAAGATAAGCCTACTACTTCGCATTGATTTGAAGCTAAAACATATGTATCGCATGGATTTGAAGCTAACTCGTTTGTTTCGCATTCAGTTGAAGCTATATCACTAAGATTCGCAAGTATTTGAAGTTAAACCATTTGTTTGCATGGATTTGTAGATAAGCCTTCTAGTTCGCATTGTTTTGAAGTTAACTCGATTGTTTCGCCTTCATTTGAAGCTAAATCATGTATATCACAGGTATTTGAAGCTAAACCATTTGATTCGCATCGATTCGAATATAAGCCTTCTACTTCGCATTGATTTGAAGATAATTCATGTGTTTCTCTTGGATTTGAAGCTAACTCGTTTGCTTCGCTTGCAGTTGAAGCTAAATTATGTATATCACAATTATTTGAAGCTAAACCATTTGATTCCCACATATTTGAAGCTAAGCATTCTACTTCGCACGAATTTGAATCGAAATCATGTGTTTCGCTTGTATTTGAAGCTAACTCGTTTGTTTCGCATGCAGTTGAAGCTAAATCATGCTTATCGCAAGAGTCTGAATCTGTTTCGCATGAATATTAAGCTAAATCATGTGTTTCGCATGGATTTGAAGCTAACTTGTTTGTTTCGCCTGCATTTGAAGCTATCTCACTTATATTCGCGAGTATTTGATTCACAATCATTCGTTTCGCATGGATTTGAAGCTAAATAATGTGTTTCGATTGGATTTGAAGCTAACTAGTCTGTTTCGCAAGCAGTTGAAGCTAAATCATGTATATCATAAGTATGAGAAGCTAAACCATTTGTATCGCATGGATTTGAAGATAAACCTTCTACATCGCATTGATTTGAAGCTAAATCATTTGTTCCACATGGATTTTGAAGCTAAATCGTTCGATTCGTCTGTATTTGAATCTATATCACTTATATCGCTAGTATCTAAAGCTAAATCATTTGTTTCGCATAGATTTGAAGCTATACCTTCTACATCACATTGATTTGCTGCTAAATCATGTGTTTTGCATGGTTTTGGAATGTAAACCTTCTACTTCGCATTGATTTGCAGCTTAATCATGTGTTTCGCATGGATCTGAAGCTAACTCGTTTGTTTCGTCTGCATTTGAAGCTATATCACTTATATCCCAAGCGTTTGAAGCTAAATCATTTGTTTCGCCTGCATTTGAAGCTATATCACTTACATCGCAGTTATCTGAAGATAAATCATTTGTTTCTCATGTATTTGTAGCTAAGCATTCTACTTCTCATTGATTTGATACTGGATCATGTGTTTCGCATGGACTTGAAGCTAACTCTTTTGTTTCCCCTTCATTTTAAGCTATATCAATTATATCACAAGTATCTCATGCTTAATCATTTGTTTCGCATGGATTTGAAGCTTACTCGTCTTTTTCGTCTGCATTTGAAGCTATAACACTTATATCCCGAGTGTTTGAAGCTAAATCAGTTGTTTCGCATGGATTCGAAGCTAAACCTTCTACATCGCATTGATTTGTAGCTAAATCATGTGTTTCGCTTGTATATGAAGCTAACTCGTTTGTTTCGCCTGCAGTTGAATCTATATCACTTATATCGCAAGTATATGAAGCTAAATCATTTGTTCCGCATGGATTAGAAGCTAAACCTTCGACATCGCATTGATTTGCTGTTAAATCATGTGTTTTGCATGGATTTGAAATTAACTCGTTTCTATCCCTTGCATTTGAAGCTATATCACTTATATCGCAATTATCTGATGCTAAATCATTAGTTTCGCATGGATTTGAAGCAAAACCTTCTACATCACATTGATTTGTAGCTAAATCATGTGCTTCGCACGAATTTGAAGCTAATAGATGTGTTTCGCATTATTTTTAAGCTAAATCATGTGTTACGTATGGAATTGTAGTTAACTGGTTTGTTTCGCCAGCATTTGAAGCTATATAGCCTATATCCCTACTGTTTGAAGCTCAATCATTTGTTTCGCATGGATTTGAAGCTAAACCCTCTACATCGCATTGATTTGCAGGTAAATCCTGTGTTTCGCATGGATTTTGAAGCTAACTCGTTTGAATCGTCTGCATTCGAAGCAATATCACTTATATCGCTAGTATCTGAAGATAAATCATTTGTTTCCCATGGATTTGAAGTTAAACCTTCTTCATCGCATTGATTTGCATCTAAATCATGTGTTTCGCATGGATTTGCAGCTAACTCGTTCGTTTCGCCTGCATTTGATACTATATCACATATATCGCAAGTATCTGAAGCTAAATCATTTGTTCAGCATGGATTTGAAGCTAAACCTTCTACATCGCATTGATTTGCTGTTAAATCATGTGTTTTGAATGAATTTGAAGCTAACTCGTTTGTTTCCCCTGCATTTTAAGCTATATCACTTATATCGCTAGTATCTGAAGCTAAATCATTTGTTTCCCATGGATTTGAAGCTAAACTTTCTTCATTGCATTCATTTGCAGCTAAATCATGTGTTTCGCATGGATTTGAAGCTAACTCGTTTATTTCCCCTGCATTTGAAGCTATATCATTTATATCGCAAGTATCTGATGCTAAATCACTTGTTTCGCATGGATTTGTCGCTAAATCTTCTACATCGCATTGATTTGCAGCAAAATCATGTGTTTCGCTTGGATTTGAAGCTATCTCGTTTGTTTCCCTTGCATTTGAAGCTATATCACTTATATCGCAGGTATCTGATGCTAAATCATTTGTTTCGCATGGATTTGAAGCTAAATCTCCTTCATCGCATTGATTTGCAGCTAAATCCTGTGTTTCGCATGGATTTGAAGCTTACTCGTCTGTTTCGTCTGCATTTGAAGCTATATCACAAATATCCCGAGTGTTTGAAGCTAAATCAGTTGTTCCGCATGGATTAGAAACTAAGCCTTCTACTTCGCATTGATTTGAAGCTAAATCGTTTGTTTCGCATGGATTTGGAGCTAACTCGTTTGTTTCTCCTGCATTTGAAGCTATATCACAAATCGAATGTATGTGACCCTAAATCTTTTATTTCGCGTGGGTTTGAAGCTAAGCATTCAACATCGCATTGATTTGCTGCTAAATCATGTGTTTTACATGGATTTGAAGCTAAGCATTCTACATCGCATAGATTTGAAGCTTGCTCGTTTGTTCCGTCTGCATTTGAAACTATATCGCTTATATCGCAAGTATCTGAAGCTAAATCATTTGTGTCGCATGGATTTGAAGCTAAACCTACTACATAGCATTGATTTGAAGCTCAATCATGTGTTTTGCATGGATTTGAAGCTAACTCGTTTGTTTCCCCTGCATTTGAAGCTATATCACTTATATCGCGAGTAACTGATGCTAAATCACTTGATTCGCATGGATTTGAAGCTAAACCTATTACATCGCATTGATTTGCATCTAAATCATGTGTTTCGCATGGATTTGAAGCTAAGCATTCTACATCGCATAGATTTGAACCTTGCTCGTTTGTTCCGTTTGCATTTGAATCTATATCACTTATATCGCAAGTATCTGAACCTAAATCATTTGTTTCGGATGAATTTGAAGATAAGCCTCCTACTTCACATTGACTTGAAGCTAAATCCTGTGTATCGCATGGATTTGAAGCTAACTCGTTTGTTTCGCCTGCATTTGGAGCTGAATCATGTACATCACAAGTATTTGAAGCTAAAACATCTGTTTCGCGTGGATTTGAAGCTAAGCCTTCTACTTCGGATTGATTTGAAGCTGAATCATGTGTTTGGCTTGGATTTGAAAGTAACTCGTTTGGTACGCATGCAGTTGAAGCTAAATCATGTATATCACAAGCATTTGAAGCTAAACCATTTGATTCACATGAATAATAAGGTGAACCATGTGTATCGAATGAATTTGAGGCTAAATCTTGTGTTTCGAATGTATTTGATGCTAACTGGTTTGTTTCGAATGCAGTTGAAGCTAAATCATGTATAAAACAAGAATTTGAGGCTAAACCATCTGTTTCGCATGGATTCGAAGATAAGCATTCTATTTCGCATTGATTTGAAGCTAAATCATGTGTTTCGCATGGATTTGATGCTAACTCGTTTGTTTCGCCTGTATTTGTAGCGGAATCATGTATATCACAAGTATTTGAAGCAAAACCATTTGATTCGTGTGGATTTGTAGCTAAATCTTCTACTTCGCATTGATTTGAACAAAATTGTGTCTTTCGCATGGACTTGAAGCTAAGTCTTCTACTTCGCATTGATTTGAAGCTAGATCATGTGTTTCGCTTGGATTTGAAGCTAACTCGTTTGTTTCGCCTGCATTTGAAGCTAAATGATGTATATCACGAGTATTTGAAGCTAAACCATTTGTTTCGGATGGATTTGAAGATAAGCCTTCTACTTCGCATTTATTTGTAGCAAAATTATGTCTTTCGCATGGACTTGAAGCTAAGCCTTCTACTTCGCATTGATTTGAAGCTAGATCGTGTGTTTCGCTTGGATTTGAAGCTTACTCGTTTGTTTCGCCTGCATTTGAAGCTTAATCATGTATATCACGAGTATTTGAAGCTATACCATTTGTTTCGGATGGATTTGAAGATAAGCCTCCTACTTGGCATTGATTTGAAGCTAAATCACGTGTATCGTATGGATTTCAAGCTGAATCGTTTGTTTCGCCTGCATTTGGAGCTGAATCATATATATCACAAGTATTTGAAGCTAAAACATTTGTTTCGCAACGGTTTGAATATAAGCTTCCTACTTCGCATTAATTTGAAGCTAACTCGATTGTCTCGCCTGAATTTCGAGCTATATCACTTATATCGCAATTATCTGAAGATAAATCATTTGTTTCTCATGTATTTGAAGCAAAGCCTCCTATTTCGCATTGATTTGAAGTAACATCATGTGATTCGCGAGGATTTGAAGCTAACTCGTTTGTTTCGCCCTGTATTTGAAGCTAAATCATGTATATCACATGTATTTGAAGCTAAACCATTTGTTTCGCCTGGATTCGAAGATAAGCATTCTACTTCGCATTGATTTGAACAAAATTGTGACTTTCGCATGGACTTGAAGCTAAGCCTTCTACTTCGCATTGATTTTTAAGCTAAATCATGTTTATCGCATGGATTTGAAGCTAACTCATTTGTTTCGCATTCAGTTGAAGCTACATCACTTAGATTCGCAAGTAATTGAAGCTAAAACATTTGTTTCGCAAGGGTTTGAATATAAGCCTCCTACTTCGCATTAATTTAAAGCTAACTCGATTGTCTCGCCCGAATTTCGAGCTATATCACTTATATCGCAATTATCTGAAGATAAATCATTTGTTTCTCATGTATTTGTAGCTAAGCATTCTACTTCTCATTGATTTGATACTGGATCATGTGTTTCGCATGGACTTGAAGCTAACTCTTTTGTTTCCCCTTCATTTTAAGCTATATCAATTATATCACAAGTATCTCATGCTTAATCATTTGTTTCGCATGGATTTAAAGCTAAACCTACTACATATCATTGATTTGAAGCTCAATCATGTGTTTTGCATGGATTTGAAGCCATCTCGTTTGTTTCCCCTGCATTTGAAGCTATGTCACTTATATCGCGAGCAAGTGATGCTAAATCACTTGATTCGCATGGATTTGAAGCTAAACCTTCTTCATCGCATTGATTTGCAGCTAAATCCGGTGTTTCGCATGGATTTGAAGCTTACTCGTCTGTTTCGTCTGCATTTGGATCTATATCACTTATATCCCGAGCGTTTGTAGCTAAATCAGTTGTTTCGCATGGATTCGAAGCTAAACCTTCTACATCGCATTGATTTGAAGCTAAATCATGTGTTTCGCTTGTATATGAAGCTAACTCGTTTGTTTCGCCTGCAGGTGAATCTATATCACTTATATCGCAAGTATTTGAAGCTAAATCATTTGTTCCGCATGGATTAGAAGCTAAGCCCTCTACTTCGCATTGATTTGCTGCCAAATCATGTGTTTCGCATGGATTTGAAGCTAACTCGTTTGTTTCGTCTTCATTTAGAGCTATATCTCTTATATCCCAAATGTTTGCAGCTCAATCATTTGTTTCTCATGGATTTGAAGCTAAACCTTCTAAATCGCATTGATTTGCAGCTATATCATGTGTTTCGCATGGATTTGAAGCTAACTCGTTTGTTTCGGCTCCATTTGAAGCTATATCACTTATATCCCAAGCATCTGAAGCTAAATCATTTGTGTCGCATGGATTTGAAGCTGAACCTTCTACATAGTAATGATTTGAAGATCAATCATGTGTTTTGCATGGATTTGCTGCTAACTCGTTTGTTTCCCCTGCATTTGATGCTATATCACTTATATCGCATGTATCTGATGCAAAATCATTTGTGTCGCATGGATTTGCTGCTAACTCGTTTGTTTCGCCTGCATTTGAAGCTATATCACTTGTATCGCAAGTATTTGAAGAAAAATCATTTTTTTCGCATGGATTTGAAGCTAGACCTTCTACATCGCATTGATTTGCAGTTCAATCATGTGTTTCGCATGGATTTGAAGCTAACTCGTTTGTTTCGTCTGAATTTGAAGCTATATCACTAATATCCCAAGTGTTTGCAGCTCAATCATTTGTTTCGCATGGATTTGAAGCTTACTCGTCTGTTTCGTCTGCATTTGAATCTATATCACTTATATCCCAAGCATCTGAAGCTAAATCATTTGTGTCGCATGGATTTGAAGCTGAACCTTCTACATAGTAATGATTTGAAGCTCAATCATGTGTTTTGCATGGATTTGCTGCTAACTCGTTTGTTTCCCCTGCATTTGAAGCTATATCACTTATATCGCATGTATCTGATGCAAAATCATTTGTGTCGCATGGATTTGCTGCTAACTCGTTTGTTTCGCCTGCATTTGAAGCTATATCACTTGTATCGCAAGTATTTGAAGAAAAATCATTTTTTTCGCATGGATTTGAAGCTAGACCTTCTACATCGCATTGATTTGCAGTTCAATCATGTGTTTCGCATGGATTTGAAGCTAACTCGTTTGTTTCGTCTGAATTTGAAGCTATATCACTAATATCCCAAGTGTTTGCAGCCCAATCATTTGTTTCGCATGGATTTGAAGCTAACTCGTTTGTTTCGGCTCCATTTGAAGCTATATCACTTATATCCCAAGCATCTGAAGCTAAATCATTTGTGTCGCATGGATTTGAAGCTGAACCTTCTACATAGTAATGATTTGAAGCTCAATCATGTGTTTTGCATGGATTTGCTGCTAACTCGTTTGAATCGTCTGCATTCGAAGCAATATCACTTATATCGCAAGTATCTGAAGCTAAATCATTTGTGTCGCATGGATTTGAAGCTAAATCATGTATAACACAAGTATTTGAAGCTAAAGCATTTGATTCGCATGGATTTGAAACTAAGCCTTCTACTTCGCATTGATTTGAATCTAAATCGTGTGTTTCTCTTGTATTTGAAGCTAACTCGTTTGTTTCGCCTGCATTTGAAGCTATATCATGTATATCACAAGTATTTGAAGCTAAACCAGTCGTTTCGCATGGATTCGAAGATGAGCCTTCTACTTCGCATGAATTTGAAGCTAAATCATGTGTTTCGTTTGGATTGAAACTAACTCGACTGTTTCGGCTGAATTTGAATCTAAATCATGTATAACATAAGTATCTGAAGCTAACTCGTTTGTTTCGCATGCAGTTGAAGCTATATCACCTATATCCCAACTGTTTGCAGCTCAATAATTTGTTTCGCATGGATTTGAAACTAAACCTTCTAAATCGCATGAATTTTAAGCTAAATCATGTGTTCCGCATCGATTTGAAACTAAATCGTTTGTTTCGTCTGCACTTGAAGCAATATCACATATATCGCTAGTATCTGAAGCTAAATCATTTGTTTCTTGTGGATTTGAACCTAAACCTTCAGCATCGTATTGATTTGCATCTAAATCATGTGTTTCGCATGGATTTACAGCTAACTCGTTTGTTTCGCCTGCATTTAATGCTATATCACTTATATCGCACACTTGCGCATATTATATCGCAAGTATCTGAAGCTAAATCGTTTGTTTCGCATGGATTTGAAGCTAAACCTTCTACATCGCATTGATTTGAAGCTAAGCCTTCAACGTCGCTTTGATTTGAAGCTAAATCATGTGTTTCGCATGAATTTGAAGCTAAATCATGCGTTTCGCTTGGATTTGAAGCTAACTCGATTGTTTCGCGTGCATTTGAAGTTATATCACTTATATCGCAATTATCAGAAGATAAATCATTTGTTTCCCATGTAGTTGAAGCTAATTCTTCTACTTCGCATTGATTTGAATCTAAATCATGTGTTTCGCATGGATTTGAAGCTAACTCGTTTGCTTCGCATGCAGTTGAAGCTAAATCATATGTATCACAATTATTTGAAGCTGAACCATGTATTTCGCATGAATATTAAGCTAAACCACGTGTTTCGAATGAATTTGAAGCTAAATCATGTGTTTCGCATGGATTTGAAGCTAACTCGTTTTTTTCGCCTGCATTTGAATCTAAATCATGTATATCACAAGTATTTGAAGCTAAACCATTTGTTTCGCATGGATTTGAAGCTAAGCGTTCCACTTCGCAAGAATTTGAAGCTAAATCATGTATATCACAATTATTTGAATCTAAAGCATTTGCTTTGCATTGATTTGATGATAAGCCTTCTACTTCGCATTGATTTAAAGCTAGATCATGTGTTTCGCATGAATTTGAAGCTAAATCATGTGTTTGGCATGGATTTGAAGCTAACTCGTTTGTTTCGCGAGCATTTGAAGCTAAATCATGTATATCAAAGTATTTGAAGCTAAATCATTTGATTCGCTTGGATTTGAAGCCAAGCCTTCTACTTCGCATTGATTTGATTCTAAAACATATGTTTCGCATGAATTTGAAGCTAAATCATGTGTTTCGCATGAATTTGAAGCTAAATCATGTGTTTCGCATGGATTTGAAGCTAACTCGTTTGTTTCGCATGCAGTTGAAGCTATATCACTTATATCACAATTATTTGAAGCTAAACCGTTTGTTTCGCACGGATTTGAAGCTAAACCTTCTACATCGCATTGATTTGCAGTTGAATCATGTGTTTCGCATGGATTTGAAGCTAACTCGTTTGTTTCGTCTGCTATTTGAAGCTATATCACTTATATCCCAAGTGTTTGCAGCTCAATCATTTGTTTCGCATGGATTTGAAGCTAAACATTCTAATTCGCATGAATTTTAAGCTCAATCATGTGTTCCGCATGGATTTGAAGCTAACTCGTTTGTTTCGTCTGCACTTCAAGCAATATCACATATATCGCTAGTATCTGAAGCTAAATCATTTGTTTCGCATGGATTTGAAGCTATACCTTCTACATCGCATTGATTTGCAGCTAAATCATGTGTTTCGAATGGATTTTGAAGCTAACTCGTTCGATTTGTCTGCATTTGAAGCTATATCACCTATATCTCATGTGTTTGAAGCTCAATGATTTGTTTCGCATAGATATGAAGCTAAACCTTCTACATCGCATTGATTTGATGCTAAACCTTGTGTACCGCATGGATTTGAATATAAACGTTCTACATCGCATTGATTTGCAGCTAAATCATGTGTTTCGAATGGATTTTGAAGCTAACTCGTTTGATTCGTCTGCATTTGAAGCTATATCACTTATATCCCAAGTGTTTGAAGCTCAATCATTTGTTTCGATTAGATATGAAGCTAATCCTTCTACATCGCATTGATGTGATGCTAAACCTTGTGTACCGCATGGATTTCAATCTAAACCTTCTACATCGCATTGATTTGCAGCTAAATCATGTGTTTCGAATGGATTTTGAAGCTAACTCGTTTGATTCGTCGGCATTTGAAGCTATTTCAGCTATATCGCAGTTATATGAATGTAACCCATTTATTTCTCATGGATTTGAAGCTAAGCCTTCTACTTCGCATTGATTTGAAGCTAAATCATATGTTTCTCTTGGGTTTGAAGCTACCTCGTATGTTTCGCCCGCATTTGAAGATATATCATTTACATCGCCAGCATTTCAAGATATATCATTTTTGTCGCATGGATTTGAAGCTAATCGTTCTACTTCGCATTGATTTGAAGCTAAAACATGTGTTTCGCATGAATTTGAACCTAGATCTTGTCTTTCGCATGCATTTGAAGCTTAACCATGTGTTTCGCATGTATTTGAAGCTAACTCGTTTTTTTCGCCTGCATTTGAATCTAAATCATGTATATCACAAGTATTTGAAGCTAAACCATTTGTTTCGCATGGATTTGATGCTAAGCGTTCCACTTCGCAAGAATTTGAAGCTAAATCATGTATATCACAATTATTTGAATCTAAAGCATTTGCTTCGCATTGATTTGAAGATAAGTCTTCTACTTCGCATTGATTTAAAGCTAGATCATGTGTTTCGCATGAATTTGAAGCTAAGTCATGTGTTTGGCATGGATTTGAAGCTAACTCGTTTGTTGCGCGAGCATTTGAAGCTAAATCATGTATATCAAAGTATTTGAAGCTAAACCATTTGATTCGCTTGGATTTGAAGCCAAGCCTTCTACTTCGCATTGATTTGATTCTAAAACATATGTTTCGCATGAATTTGAAGCTAAATCATGTGTTTCGCATGAATTTGAAGCTAAATCATGTGTTTGGCATGGATTTGAAGATAACTCGTTTGTTTCGCCTGCATTTGGAGCTAAATCATGTATATCACACGTATTTGAAGCTTAACCATTTGTTTCGCATGAATATTAAGCTGAACCATGTGTTTGGAATGAATTTGAAGGTAAATCATGTGTTTCGCATGGATTTGAAGCTAACTCGTTTGCTTCGCATGCAGTTGAAGCTAAATCATGTATATCACAAGTATTTGAAGCTGAACCATTTGTTTCACTTGAATATTAAGCTAAACCACGTGTTTCGCATGAATTTGAAGCTAAATCACGTGTTTGGCATGGATTTGAATCTAACTCGTTTGTTTCGCCAGCGTTTGAAGCTAAATCATGTATATCAAAGTATATGAAGCTAAACCATTTGATTCGCTTGGATTTGAAGCCAAGCCTTCTACTTCGAATTGATTTGATGCTAAAACATGTGTTTCGCATGAATTTGAAGCTAAATCATGTGCTTCGCTTGGATTTGAAGCTAAGCCTTCTACTTCGCATTGATTTGCAGTTAAATCATGTGATTCGCGTTGATTTGAAGCTAACTCGTTTGTTTCGCATGCAGTTGAAGCTAACTCGTTTGTTTCACATGCAGTTGCAGCTAAATCATTTATATCACAAGTATTTGAAGCTGAACCAATTGTTCCGCATGACTATTAAGCTAAACCATGTGTTTCGCATGAATAATAATCTAAATCATGTGTTTCGCATGAATTTGAAGATAAATGATGCGTTTCGCATGGATTTGAAGCTAACTCGTTTGTTTCGCATGGAGTAGAAGCTAAATCATGTATATCACAAGTATTTGAAGCTGAACCAATTGTTCCGCATGAATATTAATCTAAACCATGTTTTTCGCATGCATAGTAATCTATACCATGTGATTCGCATGAATTTAAAGCTAAATCATGTGTTTCGCATGGATTTGAAGCTAACTCGTTTGTCTTGAATGCAGTTGAAGCTAAATCATGTATATCACAAGTATTTGAAGCTGAACCAATTGTTCCGCATGAATATTATTCTAATCAATGTGTTTCGCATGAATAATAAACTAAACATGGATATGAAGCTAACTCGTTTATTTCGCATGGAGTTGAAGCTAAATCATGTATATCACAAGTATTTGAAGCTGAACCAATTGTTCCGCATGAATATTATTCTAATCCATGTGTTTCGCATGAATAATAATCTAAACCATGTGATTCGCATGAATTTAAAGCTAAATCATGTGTTTCGCATGGATTTGAAGCTAAATCGTTTGTTTTGAATGCAGTTGAAGCTAAATCATGTATATGACTAGTATTTGATATTAGACCATTTGATTCGCATTGAGTTGAATCTAAGCCTTCTACTTCGCATTGATTTGAAGCTACATCATGTGTTTCACTTGGATTTGAAGCTATCTCGTTTGTTTCGCATGCAGCTGATGCCAAATCATGTATATCACAAGTATTTGATGCTATACCAATTGATTCGCAGGGATTTGAAACTAAGCCTCCTAAATCGCATTAACTTGAAGCTAAATCATGTGCTTCGCTTGGATTTGAAGCTAAGCCTTCTACTTCGCATTGATTTGAAGCTAAATCATGTGTTTCGGATGGATTTAAAGCAAACTCGATTGTTTCGCCTGTATTTGAAGCTAAATCATGTATATCACAAGTATTTGAAGCTAAACCATGTGTTTCGCATGGATTTGAAGCTAAATCGTTTGTTTTGAATGCAGTTGAAGCTAAATCGTGTATATCACAAGTATTTGATATTAAACCATTTGATTCGCATTGAGTTGAATCTAAGCCTTCTACATCGCATTGATTTGAAGCTACATCATGTGTTTCACTTGGATTTGAAGCTAACTCGTTTGTTTCGCATGCAGCTGATGCCAAATCATGTATATCACAAGTATTTGATGCTATTCCAATTGATTCGCAGGGATTTGAAACTAAGCCTCCTAAATCGCATTAACTTGAAGCTAAATCATGTGCTCCGCTTGGATTTGAAGCTAAGCCTCCTACTTCGCATTAATTTGAAGCTAAATCATGTGCTTCGCTTGGATTTGAAGCAAACTAGTTTGTTTCGCCTGCATTTGGAGCTGAATCGTGTATATCACAAGTATTTGAAGCTCAACCATTTGATTCGTATGGATTTGTAGCCAAATCTTCTACTTCGCATTGATTTGAACAAAATTATGTCTTTCGCATGGACTTGAAGCTAAGCCTTCTACTTCGCATTGATTTGAAGCTAAATCAAGTGTATCGCATGGATTTGAAGCAAACTCGTTTGTTTCGCCTGTATTTGGAGCTGAATCATGTATATCACTAGTATTTGAAGCTAAACCATTTGTTTCGCATGGATTTGAATATAAGCCTTCTAGTTCGCATTGTTTTCAAGTTAACTCGATTGTTTCGCCTGCATATGAAGCTATATCACTTACATCGCAATTATCTGAAGATAAATCAGTTGTTTCTCATGTATTTGTAGCTAAGCCGTCTACTTCACATTGATTTGAAACTAGATCATGTGTTTCGCTAGGATTTGATGCTAACTCGTTTGTTTCGCCTGCATTTGAAGCTGAATCATGTATATCACAAGTATTTGAAGCTAAACCATTTGATTCGTACGGATTTGTAGCTAAATCTTCTACTCCGCATTGATTTGAACAGAATTATGTCTTTCGCATGGACTTGAAGCTAAGCCTTCTACTTCGCATTGATTTGAAGCTAGATCATGCGTTTCGCTTGGATTTGAAGCTAACTCGTTTGTTTCGCCTGCATTTTCAGCTAAATCATGTATATCACGAGTATTTGAAGCTAAACCATTTGTTTCGCATGGATTTGAAAATAAGCCTCCTACTTCGCATTGATTTGCAACTAAATCATGTGTATCGCATGGATTGGAATCTAACTCGTTTGTTTCGCCTGCATTTGTAACTAAATCATGTGTATCGCATGGATTGGAATCTAACTCGTTTGTTTCGCCTGCATTTGAAACTAAATCATGTATATCACAAGTATTTGAAGCTAAAACATTTGTTTCGCATGGATTTGAAGATAAGCCTTCTACTTCGCATGGATTTGAAGCTAAATCATATGTATCGCATGGATTTGAAGCTAACTCGTTAGTTGCGCCTGCATTTGAGGCTATATCAGTTATATCGCAAATATCTGAAGCTAAATCATTTGTTTCGCATGGATTTGAAGCTATACCTTCTACATCGCATTGATTTGCAGCTAAATCATGTGTTTCGAATGGATTTTGAAGCTAACTCGTTCGATTTGTCTGCATTTGAAGCTATATCACCTATATCTCATGTGTTTGAAGCTCAATGATTTGTTTCGCATAGATATGAAGCTAAACCTTCTACATCGCATTGATTTGATGCTAAACCTTGTGTACCGCATGGATTTGAATCTAAACATTCTACATCGCATTGATTTGCAGCTAAATCATGTGTTTCGAATGGATTTTGAAGCTAACTCGTTTGATTCGTCTGCATTTGAAGCTATATCACCTATATCCCAAGTGTTTGAAGCTAAATCAGTTGTTCCGAATGGAATTGAAGCTAAGCCTTCTACATCGCATTGATTTGCAGCTAAATCATGTGTTTCGCATGGATTTGAAGCTAACACGCTTGTTTCGTCTACATTTGAAGCTATATCACTTATATCCCAAGTGTTTGAAGCTAAAACATTTGTTTCGCATGGATTTGAAGCTAAACCTTCTACATCGCACTGATTTGAAGGTAAATCGTGTGTTTCGCTCGATATGAAGCTAACTCGTTTGTTTCGTTTGCATTTGAAGCTATATCACTTTTATCGCAAGTATCTGTAGCTAAATCATTTGTGTTGCATTGATTTGAAGTTAAACCTTCTACATCGCTTTGATGTGAAGCTAAACCGACTGCATTGCATTGATTTGAAGCTAAATCATTTGTCTCCCATGTATTTGAGGCTAACTCGTTTGTTTCCCCTGCATTTGAAGATATATCACTTATATCGCAAGTATCTGAAGCTAAATTATTTGTTACGCATGGATTTGAAGCTAAGCCTTCTACTTCTTATCGATTTGAAGCTAAATGATGTGTATCGCATGGATGTTGAAGCTAACTCGTTTGATTCGTCTGCATTTGATGCTATATCACTTATAATGCAAGGATTTGAAACTAAATCATTTGTTCCGAATGGATTAGAAGCTAAGCCTTCTACTTCGCATTGATTTGAACCTAAATCATTTGTTTCGAATGGATTTGAAACTAAGCCTCCTACTTCGCATTGATTTGAAGCTTAATCATGTGTATCGCATGGATTTTGAAGCTAAACCTTCTACATCGCATTGATTTGCTGCGAAATCATGTGTTTCCCATGGATTTGAAACTAACTCTCTTGTTGCGTATTCTAATGAACCTAAATAACGTATATCACAAGTATTTGTAGCTAAACCATTTGTTCCGTATGGATTTGAAGCTATTCCTTCTACTTCGAATTGATTTGTAGCTACATCAGTTAGTTCGCATGGATTTGAAGCTAAACCTTCTACACCGCAATGATTTGCAGCTAAATCATGTGTTTCACATGGATTTGAAGCTAAACATTCTACACCGCAATGATTTGCAGCTAAATCATGTGTTTCGAATGGATTTTGAAGCTGACTCGTTTGATTCGTCTGCATTTGAAGCTATATCACTTATATCCCAAGTGTTTGAAGCTCAATCATTTGTTTCGATTAGATATGAAGCTAAACCTTCTACATCGCATTGATGTGATGCTAAACCTTGTGTACCGCATGGATTTGAATCTAAACCTTCTACATCGCATTGATTTGCAGCTAAATCATGTGTTTCGAATGGATTTTTAAGCTAACCCGTTTGATTCGTCAGCATTTGAATCTATATCACCTATATCTCAAGTGTTTGAAGCTCAATCATTTGTTTCGCATAGATATGAAGCTAAACCTTCTACATCGCATTGATTTGATGCTAAACCTTGTGTACCGCATGGATTTGAAGCTATACCTTCTACATCGCATTGATTTGCAGGTAAATCATGTGTTTCGAATGGATTTTGAAGCTAACTCGTTTGTTTCGTCTGCATTTGAAGCTATATCACTTATATCCCAAGTGTTTGAAGCTAAATCATTTGTTTCGCATAGATATGAAGCTAAACCTTCTACATCGCATTGATTTGTAGCTACATCATTTCTTTCGCATGGATTTGAAGCTAACTCGTTTGTTTCGCATGCAGTTGCATCTATATCACCTATTTCCCAAGTGTTTGAAGCTCAATCATTTGTTTCGCATAGATATGATGCTAAACCTTCTACATCGCATTGATCTGATGCTAAACATTGTGTACCGCATGGATTTGAATCTAAACCATCTACATCGCATTGATTTGCAACTCAATCATTTGTTTCGAAAGGATTTTGAAGCTAACTCGTTTGATTCGTCTGCATTTGAAGCTATATCATCTATATCCCAAGTGTTTGAAGCTCAATCATTTATTTCTCATAGATATGAAGCTAAACCTTCCACATCGCATTGATTTGATGCTAAACCTTGTGTACCGCATGGATTTCAATCTAAACCTTCTACATCGCATTGATTTGCAGCTAAATCATGTGTTTCGAATGGATTTTGAAGCTAACTCGTTTGATTCGTCTGCATTTGAAGCTATATCACTTATAACCCAAGTGTTAGAAGCTCAATCATTTGTTTCGCTTAGATATGAAGCTAAACCTTCTACATCACATTGATTTGATGCTAAACCTTGTGTACCGCATGGATTTCAATCTAAACCTTCTACATCGCAATGATTTGCAGCTAAATCATGTGTTTCGAATGGATTTTGAAGCTAACTCGTTCGATTCGTCTGCATTTGAAGCTATATCACTTATATCCCAAGTGTTTGAAGCTAAATCATTTGTTTCGCATGGATTTGAAGCTAAACCTTCTACGTCACACTGATTTGCAGCTAAATCATTTGTTTCGCATGGATTTGAAGCTAAACCTTCTAAAGCGCATTTATTTGCAGCTAAATCATGTGGTTCTCTTGGATTTGATGCTATCTCGTTTGTTTCGTCTGCATTTGAAGCTATGTCACTTATATCGCTAGTTTCTGACGCTAAATCATTGGTTTCGCATGGCTTTGAAGCAAAAATTCTACATCGCATTGATTTGAAGCTAGCACGTTTGCTTCTTCTGCATTTGAAGCTATATCACTTATACTGCAAGTATTTGAAGAAAAATCATGTGTTTTGCATGGATTTGAAGCTAACGCTTTAGTTGCGCCTGCATTTGAAGCTACATCAGTTATATCGCAAGTATCTGAAGCTAAATCGTTTGTTTCCCATGGATTTGAAGCTAATCCTTCTACTTCGAATTGATTTGAAGCTAAATCAGGTGTTTCGCATGGATTTGAAGCCAACTCGTTTGTTTCCCCTGCATTTGAAGATATATCACCTTACATCGCAAGTATCTGAACCTAAATAATTTTTTTCGCATGGATGTGAAGCAAAGCCTTCTAGTTCGCATTGATTAGAAGCTAAATCATGTGTATCGCATGGATTTTTAAGCTAACTCGTTTGATTCGTCTGCATTTGAAGCAATATAACTTATATCCCAAGTGTTTGAAGCTAAATCATTTGTTTCGCATGGATTTGAAGCTAAACCTTCTACATAACATTGATTTGAAACTTACTCATATGTTTTACATGGATTTGAATCAAACTCGTTTGTTTCGTCTGCACTTGAAGCTATATCACTTATATCGCAAGTATCTGAATCTAAATGATTTGTTTCGCGTGGATTTGAAGCTAAACCTTCTACATCGCAATGATTTGGAGCTAAATCATGTGTTTCGCTTGGATTTGAAGCTAAATCTTCTACATCGTATTGATTTGAAGCTAAATCATGTGTTTCGTTTGGATTTGAAGCTAACTCGTTTGTTTCCCCAGCATTTGAAGCTATATTACTTATATCGCAAGTATCTGATTCTAAATCATTTGTTTCGCACGGATTTGAAACTAAACCTTATACATCGCATTGATTTGCAGCTAAATTATGTGTTCCGCATGGATTTGAAGGTAACTCGTTAGTTTCCCCTGCATTTGAAGCTGTATCACTTATATCGCAAGTACCAGATCCTAAATCATTTGTTTCGCATGGATTTGAAGCTAAACCTTCTACATCGCATTGATTTGCATCTAAATTATGTGTTTCGCAAGGATATGAATCTAACTCGTTTGTTTCGTCTGCATTTGAAGCTAGATCACTTATATCGCAAGCATCTGAAGCCAAATCATTGGTTTCGCATGGATTTGAAGCTAAACCTTCTACATCGAATTGATTTACAGCTAAATCATGTGTTTCGCATGGATTAGAAGCTAACTCGTTTGTTTCCCCTGCATTTGAAGCTACGTCATATATATCGCATGTATCTGATGCTAAATCATTTGTTACGCATGGAATTGAAGCTATACCTTCTACATCGCATTGATTTGCATCTAAATCTTGTGTTTCGCAAGGATATGAAGCTAACTCGTTTGTTTCGTCTGCATTTGAAGCTATATCACATATATCCCAAGTGGTTGAAGCTAAATCATTTGTTTCGCAATGATTTGAATCTAAACCTTCTACATCGCATTGATTTGTAGCTACATCATTTGTTTCGCATGGATTTGATGCAAAACCTTCTACATCGCATTGATTTGAACCTAAATCATTTGTTTCGAATGGATTTGAAGCTAACTCGTTTGTTTCGCATGCAGTTGCAACTATATCACCTATTTCCCAAGTGTTTGAAGCTCAATCATTTGTTTCGCATAGATATGATGCTAAACCTCCTACATCGCATTGATTTGATGCTAAACCTTGTGTAGCGCATGGATTTCAATCTAAACCTTCTACATCGCATTGATTTGCAGCTAAATCATGTGTTTCGAATGGATTATGAAGCTAACTCGTTTGATTCGTCTGCATTTGAAGCTATATCACCTATACCCCAAGTGTTTGAAGCTCAATCATTTGATTCGCTTAGATATGAAGCTAAACCTTCTACATCGCATTGATTTGATGCTAAACCTTGTGTACCGCGTGGATTTCAATCTAAACCTTCTACATTGCATTTATTTTGCAGCTAAATCATGTGTTTCGAATGGATTTTGAAGCTAACTCGTTTGAATCGTCTGCATTTGAAGCTATATCACTTATATCCCAAGTGTTTGAAGCTAAATCATTTGTTACGCATGGACTTGACGCTAAACCTTCTACATCGCATTTATCTGACGCAAAATCAGGTGTTTCGCTTGGATTTCAAGCTAACTCGTTTGTTTCTCATGCATTTGAAGCTACATCACTTATATCGCAAGTATCTGAACCTAAATCCTTTGTTTCGCAAGGATTTGAAGCTAACTCGTTTGTTCCGTCTGCATTTGAAGCTATATAGCCTATATCCCAACTGTTTGAAGCTCAATCATTTGTTTCGCATGGATTTGAAGCTAAGCCTTCTACTTCGCATTGATTTGATGCTAAACCTTATGTTCCGCATGGATTTCAATCTAAACCTTCTACATGGCATTGATTTGCAGCTAAATCATGTGTTTCGAATGGATTTTGAAGCTAACTCGTTTGATTCGTCTGCATTTGAAGTTATATCACTTATATCCCATGTGTTTGAAGCTAAATCATTTGTTTCGCAAGGATTTGAAGCTAAACCTTCTACATCGCATTGATTTGTAGCTACATCATTTGTTTCGCATGGATTTGATGCAAAACCTTCTACATCGCATTGATTTGAACCTAAATCATTTGTTTCGAATGGATTTGAAGCTAACTCGTTTGTTTCGCATGCAGTTGCAACTATATCGCCTATATCCCAAGTGTTTGAAACTCAATCATTTGTTTCGCTTAGATATGAAGCTAAACCTCCTACATCGCATTGATTTGATGCTAAACCTTGTGTAGCGCATGGATTTCAATCTAAACCATCTACATCGCATTGATTTGCAGCTAAATCATGTGTTTCGAATGGATTATGAAGCTAACTCGTTTGATTCGTCTGCATTTGAAGCTATATCACCTATACCCCATGTGTTTGAAGCTCAATCATTTGTTTCGCTTAGATATGAAGCTAAACCTTCTACATCGCATTGATTTGATGCTAAACCTTGTGTACCGCATGGATTTCAATCTAAACCTTCTACATTGAATTTATTTTGCAGCTAAATCATGTGTTTCGAATGGATTTTGAAGCTAACTCGTTTGATTCGTCTGCATTTGAAGCTATATCACCTATATCCCAAGTGTTTGAAGCTCAATCATTTATTTCTCATAGATATGAAGCTAAACCTTCCACATCGCATTGATTTGATGCTAAACCTTGTGTACCGCATGGATTTCAATCTAAACCTTCTACATCGCATTGATTTGCAGCTAAATCATGTGTTTCGCACGAATCTGAAGCTAATAGATGTGTTTCGCATTAATTTTAAGCTAAATCATTTGTTACGTATGGAATTGAAGCTAACTGGTTTGTTTCGCCTGCATTTGAAGCTATATAGCCTATATCCCAACTGTTCGAAGCTCAATCATTTGTTTCGCATGGATTTGAAGCTAACTCGTTTGTTGCGCATGCAGTTGAATCTAAATAACGTATATCACAAGTATCTGAATCTAAAGTATTTGTTTGGCATGGATTTGAATCTAATCCACGTGTATCGCATGAGTTTTAATCTAAATCATGTGTTCCGCATTGATTTGAAGCTAACTCGTTTGTTTCGACTGCACTTGAAGCAATATCACTTATATCGCTAGTATCTAAAGCTAAATCATTTGTTTCGCATGGATTTCAATCTAAACCTTCTACATCGCATTGATTTCCAGCTAAATTCATGTTTTTCGAATGGATTTTGAAGCTAACTCGTTTGATTCGTCTGCATTTGAAGCTATATCACCTATATCCCAAGTGTTTGAAGCTCAATCATTTGTTTCGCATGGATTTGAAGCTAAGCCTTCTACTTCGCATTGATTTGATGCTAAACCTTATGTTCCGCATGGATTTCAATCTAAACCTTCTACATCGCATTGATTTGCAGCTAAATCATGTGTTTCGAATGGATTTTGAAGCTAACTCGTTTGATTCGTCTGCATTTGAAGTTATATCACTTATATCCCAAGTGTTTGAAGCTAAATCATTTGTTTCGCAAGGATTTGAAGCTAAACCTTCTACATCGCATTGATTTGTAGCTACATCATTTGTTTCGCATGGATTTGATGCAAAACCTTCTACATCGCATTGATTTGAACCTAAATCATTTGTTTCGAATGGATTTGAAGCTAACTCGTTTGTTTCGCATGCAGTTGCAACTATATCGCCTATATCCCAAGTGTTTGAAACTCAATCATTTGTTTCGCTTAGATATGAAGCTAAACCTTCTACATCGCATTGATTTGATGCTAAACCTTGTGTACCGCATGGATTTCAATCTAAACCTTCTACATTGCATTTATTTTGCAGCTAAATCATGTGTTTCGAATGGATTTTGAAGCTAACTCGTTTGATTCGTCTGCATTTGAAGCTATATCACCTATATCCCAAGTGTTTGAAGCTCAATCATTTATTTCTCATAGATATGAAGCTAAACCTTCCACATCGCATTGATTTGATGCTAAACCTTGTGTACCGCATGGATTTCAATCTAAACCTTCTACATCGCATTGATTTCCAGCTAAATCATGTGTTTCGAATGGATTTTGAAGCTAACTCGTTTGATTCGTCTGCATTTGAAGCTATATCACCTATATCCCAAGTGTTTGAAGCTCAATCATTTGTTTCGCATAGATATGAAGCTAAACCTACCTACATCGCATTGATTTGATGCTAAACCTTTTGAACCGCATGGATTTCAATCTAAACCTTCTACATCGCTTTGATTTGCAGCTAAATCATGTGTTTCGAATGAATTTTGAAGCTAACTCGTTTGATTCGTCTGCATTTGAAGCTATATCACTTATATCCCAAGTGTTTGAAGCTAAATCATTTGTTTCGCATGGATTTGAAGCTAAACCTTCTACATCGCATTTATTTGCAGCTAAATCATGTGTTTCGCATGGATTTGAAGCTAACTCGTTTGTTCCGCATGCAGATGAAGCTATATCACATATATCGCAATTATCTGAAGCTAAATCATTGGTTTCGCATGGATTTGAAGCTAAACCTTCTACATCGCATTGATTTGCAGCTAAATCATGTGTTTCGCACGAATCTGAAGCTAATAGATGTGTTTCGCATTAATTTTAAGCTAAATCATTTGTTACGTATGGAATTGAAGCTAACTGGTTTGTTTCGCCTGCATTTGAAGCTATATAGCCTATATCCCAACTGTTCGAAGCTCAATCATTTGTTTCGCATGGATTTGAAGCTAACTCGTTTGTTGCGCATGCAGTTGAATCTAAATAACGTATATCACAAGTATCTGAATCTAAAGTATTTGTTTGGCATGGATTTGAATCTAATCCACGTGTATCGCATGAGTTTTAATCTAAATCATGTGTTCCGCATTGATTTGAAGCTAACTCGTTTGTTTCGACTGCACTTGAAGCAATATCACTTATATCGCTAGTATCTAAAGCTAAATCATTTGTTTCGCATGCATTTGAAGCTAAACCTTCTACATCGAATTGATTTGCAGCTAAATCATGTGTTTCGCATGGATTTGAAGCTAACTCGTTTGTTTCGCATGCAGATGAGGCTATATCACATATATCGTAATTATCTGCAGCTAAATCATTGGTTTCGCATGGTTTTTCAGCAAATCCTTCTACATCGCATTGATTTGCAGCTAAATCATGTGTTTCGCACGAATTTGAAGCTAATAGATGTGTTTCGCTTTAATTTTAAGCTAAATCATTTGTTACGTATGGAATTGAAGCTAACTGGTTTGTTTCGCCTGCATTTGAAGCTATATAGCCTATATCCCAACTGTTCGAAGCTCAATCATTTGTTTCGCATGGATTTGAAGCTAACTCGTTTGTTGCGCATGCAGTTGGATCTAAATAACGTATATCACAAGTATCTGAATCTAAAGTATTTGTTTGGCATGGATTTGAATCTAATCCACGTGTATCGCATGAGTTTTAATCTAAATCATGTGTTCCGCATGGATTTGAAGCTAACTCGTTTGTTTCGACTGCACTTGAAGCAATATCACTTATATCGCTAGTATCTGAAGCTAAATCATTTGTTTCGCATGCATTTGAAGCTAAACCTTCAACATCGCATTGAGTTGCAGCAAAATCATGTGTTTCGCTTGGATTTGAAGCTAACTCGTTTGTTTCGCATACAGTTGAAGCTATATCACATATATCGCAAGTATCTGAAGCTAAGTCATTGGTTTCGCATGGATTTGAAGCTATATCACATATATCACAAGTATCTGAAGCTAAATCATTGTTTTCGCATGGATTTGAAGCTAAACCTTCAACGTTGCATTGATTTGCAGCCAAATCATGTGTTTCGCATGGATCTGAAGCTAACTCGTTTGTTTCGTCTACATTTGAAGCTATATCACTTATATCCCAAGTGTTTGAAGCTAAATCATTTGTTTCGCATGGATTTGAAGCTAAACCTTCTACATCGCATGGACTTGAAGCTAACTCGTTTGCTTCGCATGCAGCTGAAGCTATATCACCTATATCCCAAGTGTTTGCAGCTCACTAATTTGTTTCGCATGGATTTGAAGCTAAACATTCTAAATCGCGTGAATTTTAAGCTAAATCATGTGTTCCGCATCGATTTGAAGGTAACTGGTTTGTTTCGTGTACACTTGAAGCAATATCACATATATCGCTAGTATCTGAAGCTAAATCATTTGTTTCGCATGGCTTTGAAGCTAAACCTTCTACTTCGCATTGATTTGAAGCAAAATCATGTTTTTCGCTTGGATTTCGAGCTAACTCGTTTGTTTCGTCTGCATTTGAAGGTATATCACTTATATCCCAATTGTTTGCAGCTAAATCATTTGTTTAGCGTGGATTTGAAGCTAGCTCGTTTGTTCCCCTTGCATTTGAAGCTATATCAGTTATATCGCTAGTATCTGATTCTAAATCATTTGTTTCGCATGGATTTGAATCTAAGCCTTGTACCTCGCATTGATTTGAATCAAAATCATGTGTTTCGCTTGGATTTCGAGCTAACTCGTTTGTTCCGTCTGCATTTGAAGCTATATCACTTATATCGCAAGTATCTGAACCTAAATCATTTGTATCGCATGGATTTGAAGCTAAGCCTTCTACTTCCCATTGATTTGAAGCTAAATCATGTGTATCGCATGGATTTTGAAGCTAACTCGTTTGATTCGTCTGTATTCGAAGCAATATCACTTATATCGCAAGTATCCGAAGCTAAATCATTTGTGTCGCATGGATTTGAAGCTAACTCGTTTGTTTCGTCTGCATTTAGAGCTATATCTCTTATATCCCAAGTGTTTGCAGTTCAATCATTTGTTTCTCATGGATTTGAAGCTAAACCTTCTAAATCGCATGAATTTTAAGCTCAATCATGTCTTCCGCATGGATTTGAAGCCAACTCGTTTGTTTCGTCTGCACTTGAAGCAATATCACATATATCGCTAGTATCTGACGCTAAATCATTTGTTCCGCATGGATTTGAAGCTAAACCTTCTAAATCGCATTGATTTGCAGCTATATCATGTGTTTCGCATCGATTCGAAGCTAACTCGTTTGTTTCGTCTGCACTTGAATCCATATCACATATATCGCTAGTATCTGAAGCTAAATCATTTGTTTCCCATGGATTTGTAGCTAAACCTTCAGCATCGCATTGATTTGCATCTAAATCATGTGTTTCGCTTCGATTTCGAGCTAACTCGTTTGTTTCTCCTGCATTTGAAACTATATCACTTATATCGCAAGTATCTGAAGCTAAATCATTGGTATCGAATGGATTTGAAGCTAAACATTCGACATCGCATTGATTTGAAGCTCAGTCATGTGTTTTGCATGGATTTGAAGCTAACTCGTTTGTTTCCTCTGCATTTGAAGCTATGTCACTTATATCGCGAGCAACTGATGCTAAATCACTTGATTCGCATGGATTTGAATCTAAACCTTCTACATCGCATTGATTTGTATCTAAATCATGTGTTTCGCAAGGATTTGAATCTAACTCGTTTGTTTCGTCTGCATTTGAAGGTATATCACTTATATCCCATGTGTTTGAAGCTAAATCATTTGTTTCGCATGGATTTGAAGCTAAACCTTCTACATCGCATTGATTTGCAGCTAAATCCTGTGTTTCGCATGGATTTGAAGCATACTCGTCTGTTTCGTCTGCATTTGAAGCTATATCACTTATATCCCGAGCGTTTGTAGCTAAATCAGTTGTTTCGCATGGATTCGAAGCTAAACCTTCTACATCGCATTGATTTGAAGCTAAATCATGTGTTTCGCTTGTATATGAAGCTAACTCGTTTGTTTCGCCTGCAGTTGAATCTATATCACCTATATCGCAAGTATTTGAAGCTAAATCATTTGTTTCGCATGGATTAGAAGCTAAGCCTTCTACTTCGCATTGATTTGAAGCTAAATCGTTTGTTTCGCATGGATTTGGAGCTAACTCGTTTGTTTCTCCTGCATTTGAAGCTATATCACAATTGGAATGTATGTGACCCTAAATCATTTGTTTCGCGTGGGTTTGAAGCTAAGCATTCTACATCGCATTGATTTGCTGCTAAATCATGTGTTTCGCATGGATTTGAAGCTAACTCGTTTGTTTCGTCTGCATTTAGAGCTATAACACTTATATCCCAAGTGTTTGCAGCTCAATCATTTGTTTCTCATGGATTTGAAGCTAAACCTTCTAAATCGCATGAAATTTAATCTCAATCATGTTTTCCGCATGAATTTGAAGCTAACTCGTTTGTTTCGTCTGCACTTGAAGCAATATCACATATATCGCTAGTATCTGACGCTAAATCATTTGTCCTGCATGGATTTGAAGCTAAACCTTCTAAATCGCATTGATTTGCAGCTATATCATGTGTTTCGCATCGATTCGAAGCTAACTCGTTTGTTTCGTCTGCACTTGAAACAATATCACATATATCGCTAGTATCTGAAGCTAAATCATTTGTTTCCCATGAATTTGAAGCTAAACCTTCAGCATCGCATTGATTTGCATCTAAATCATGTGTTTCGCATGGATTTGCAGCTAACTCGTTCGTTTCGCCTGCATTTGATGCTATATCACATATATCGCAAGCATCTGAAGCTAAATCATTTGTTAGCATGGATTTGAAGCTAAACCTTCTACATCGCATTGATTTGCTGTTAAATCATGTGTTTTGCATGAATTTGAAGCTAACTCGTTTGTTCCCCTTGCATTTGAAGCTATATCGCTTATATCGCAAGTATCTGATGCTAAATCATTTGTTTCACATGGTTTTGAAGCTAAGCCTTCTACTTCGCATTGATTTGAAGCAAAATCATGTGTTTCGCTTGGATTTCGAGCTAACTCGTTTGTTTCTCCTGCATTTGAAGCTATATCACTTATATCGCAAGTATCTGAACCTAAATCCTTTGTTTCGCAGGGATTTGAAGCTAACTCGTTTGTTCCGTCTGCATTTGAAACTATATCACTTATATCGCAAGTATCTGAACCTAAATCATTGGTTTCGCATGGATTTGAAGCCAAACCTTCGACATCGCATTGATTTGCTGTTAAATCATGTGTTTTGCATGGATTTGAAGCTAACTCGTCTGTTTCGTCTGCATTTGAAGCTATATCCCTTATATCCCGAGTGTTTGAAGCTAAATCATTTGTTTCGCATGGATTCGAAGCTAAACCTTCTACATCGCATTGATTTGAAGCTAAATCATGTGTATCGCATGGATTTTGAAACTAACTCGTTTGATTCGTCTGCATTCGAAGCAATATCACTTATATCGCAAGTATCTGAAGCTAAATCATTTGTGTCGCATGGATTTGAAGCTAAACCTACTACATAGCATTGATTTGAAGCTCAATCATGTGTTTTGCATGGATTGGAAGTTAACTCGTTTGTTTCCCCTGCATTTGAAGCTATGTCACTAATATCGCGAGCAACTGATGCTAAATCATTTGTTTCGCATGGATTTGAAGCTAAACCTTCTACATCGCATTGATTTGACGATAAATCATGTGTTTCGCTTGGATATGAAGCTAACTCGTTTGTTTCGTCTGCATTTGAAGCTATGTCACTTATATCGCAAGTATCAGAATCTAAATCATTTGTGTCGCATTGATTAGTAGCTATCTCGTTTGTTACGTCTGCATTTGAAGCTATATCACTTATATCGCAAGTATCTGAAGCTAAATCATTGGTTTCGCAATGATTTGATGCTAAACCTTCTACATAGCATTGATTTGAAGCTATATCATGTGTTTCGCATGGATTTGTAGCTAAACCTTCTACATCGCATTGATTTGCTTCTAAATCATTTGTTTCGCATGGATTTGAATCTTACTCGTTTGTTTCGTCTGCACTTGGGGCAATATCACTTATGTCGCTAGTATGTGAAGCTAAATCATTTGTTTCCCATGGATTTGAAGCTAAACCTTCTTCATTGCATTGATTTGCAGCTAAATCATGTGTTTCGCATGGATTTGAAGCTAACTCGTTTGTTTCCCCTGCATTTCAAGCTATATCACTTATATCGCAAGTATCTGATGCTGAATCACTTGTTTCGCATGGATTTAACGCTAAACCTTCTACATCGCATTGATTTGCAGCAAAATCGTGTGTTTCGCACGAATTTGAAGCTAATAGATGTGTTTCGCATTAATTTTAAGCTAAATCATGTGTTACGTATGGAATTGATGATAACTCGTTTGTTTCTCCTGCATTTGAAGCTATATCACAAATCGAATGTATGTGACTCTAAATCATTTGTTTCGCATGGATTTGAATCTAAACCTTCAACATCGCATTGAATTGCAAGTATATCATGTGTTTCGCATGGATTTGAATCCAACTCGTTTGTTTCCCCTGCATTTGAAGCTTTATCACTTATATCGTAAGTATCAGATGCTAAATCATTTGTTTCGCATGGATTTGACGCTAAACCTTCTACATCGCATTGATTTGCAGCAAAATCATGTGTTTCGCTTGGATTTGAAGCTAACTCGTTTGTTTCGCATGCAGTTGAAGCTATATCACTTATATCGCAAGTATCTGAACCTAAATCATTTGTATCGCATGGATTTGAAGCTAAGCCTTCTACTTCCCATTGATTTGAAGCTAAATCATGTGTATCGCATGGATTTTGAAGCTAACTCGTTTGATTCGTCTGTATTCGAAGCAATATCACTTATATCGCAAGTATCCGAAGCTAAATCATTTGTGTCGCATGGATTTGAAGCTAACTCGTTTGTTTCGTCTGCATTTAGAGCTATATCTCTTATATCCCAAGTGTTTGCAGTTCAATCATTTGTTTCTCATGGATTTGAAGCTAAACCTTCTAAATCGCATGAATTTTAAGCTCAATCATGTTTTCCGCATGGATTTGAAGCCAACTCGTTTGTTTCGTCTGCACTTGAAGCAATATCACATATATCGCTAGTATCTGACGCTAAATCATTTGTTCCGCATGGATTTGAAGCTAAACCTTCTAAATCGCATTGATTTGCAGCTATATCATGTGTTTCGCATCGATTCGAAGCTAACTCGTTTGTTTCGTCTGCACTTGAATCCATATCACATATATCGCTAGTATCTGAAGCTAAATCATTTGTTTCCCATGGATTTGTAGCTAAACCTTCACCATCGCATTGATTTGCATCTAAATCATGTGTTTCGCTTCGATTTCGAGCTAACTCGTTTGTTTCTCCTGCATTTGAAACTATATCACTTATATCGCAAGTATCTGAAGCTAAATCATTGGTATCGAATGGATTTGAAGCTAAACATTCTACATCGCATTGATTTGAAGCTCAGTCATGTGTTTTGCATGGATTTGAAGCTAACTCGTTTGTTTCCTCTGCATTTGAAGCTATGTCACTTATATCGCGAGCAACTGATGCTAAATCACTTGATTCGCATGGATTTGAATCTAAACCTTCTACATCGCATTGATTTGTATCTAAATCATGTGTTTCGCAAGGATTTGAATCTAACTCGTTTGTTTCGTCTGCATTTGAAGGTATATCACTTATATCCCATGTGTTTGAAGCTAAATCATTTGTTTCGCATGGATTTGAAGCTAAACCTTCTACATCGCATTGATTTGCAGCTAAATCCTGTGTTTCGCATGGATTTGAAGCATACTCGTCTGTTTCGTCTGCATTTGAAGCTATATCACTTATATCCCGAGCGTTTGTAGCTAAATCAGTTGTTTCGCATGGATTCGAAGCTAAACCTTCTACATCGCATTGATTTGAAGCTAAATCATGTGTTTCGCTTGTATATGAAGCTAACTCGTTTGTTTCGCCTGCAGTTGAATCTATATCACCTATATCGCAAGTATTTGAAGCTAAATCATTTGTTTCGCATGGATTAGAAGCTAAGCCTTCTACTTCGCATTGATTTGAAGCTAAATCGTTTGTTTCGCATGGATTTGGAGCTAACTCGTTTGTTTCTCCTGCATTTGAAGGTATATCACTTATATCCCATGTGTTTGAAGCTAAATCATTTGTTTCGCATGGATTTGAAGCTAAACCTTCTACATCGCATTGATTTGCAGCTAAATCCTGTGTTTCGCATGGATTTGAAGCATACTCGTCTGTTTCGTCTGCATTTGAAGCTATATCACTTATATCCCGAGCGTTTGTAGCTAAATCAGTTGTTTCGCATGGATTCGAAGCTAAACCTTCTACATCGCATTGATTTGAAGCTAAATCATGTGTTTCGCTTGTATATGAAGCTAACTCGTTTGTTTCGCCTGCAGTTGAATCTATATCACCTATATCGCAAGTATTTGAAGCTAAATCATTTGTTTCGCATGGATTAGAAGCTAAGCCTTCTACTTCGCATTGATTTGAAGCTAAATCGTTTGTTTCGCATGGATTTGGAGCTAACTCGTTTGTTTCTCCTGCATTTGAAGCTATATCACAATTGGAATGTATGTGACCCTAAATCATTTGTTTCGCGTGGGTTTGAAGCTAAGCATTCTACATCGCATTGATTTGCTGCTAAATCATGTGTTTCGCATGGATTTGAAGCTAACTCGTTTGTTTCGTCTGCATTTAGAGCTATAACACTTATATCCCAAGTGTTTGCAGCTCAATCATTTGTTTCTCATGGATTTGAAGCTAAACCTTCTAAATCGCATGAAATTTAATCTCAATCATGTTTTCCGCATGAATTTGAAGCTAACTCGTTTGTTTCGTCTGCACTTGAAGCAATATCACATATATCGCTAGTATCTGACGCTAAATCATTTGTCCTGCATGGATTTGAAGCTAAACCTTCTAAATCGCATTGATTTGCAGCTATATCATGTGTTTCGCATCGATTCGAAGCTAACTCGTTTGTTTCGTCTGCACTTGAAACAATATCACATATATCGCTAGTATCTGAAGCTAAATCATTTGTTTCCCATGAATTTGAAGCTAAACCTTCAGCATCGCATTGATTTGCATCTAAATCATGTGTTTCGCATGGATTTGCAGCTAACTCGTTCGTTTCGCCTGCATTTGATGCTATATCACATATATCGCAAGCATCTGAAGCTAAATCATTTGTTAGCATGGATTTGAAGCTAAACCTTCTACATCGCATTGATTTGCTGTTAAATCATGTGTTTTGCATGAATTTGAAGCTAACTCGTTTGTTCCCCTTGCATTTGAAGCTATATCGCTTATATCGCAAGTATCTGATGCTAAATCATTTGTTTCACATGGTTTTGAAGCTAAGCCTTCTACTTCGCATTGATTTGAAGCAAAATCATGTGTTTCGCTTGGATTTCGAGCTAACTCGTTTGTTTCTCCTGCATTTGAAGCTATATCACTTATATCGCAAGTATCTGAACCTAAATCCTTTGTTTCGCAGGGATTTGAAGCTAACTCGTTTGTTCCGTCTGCATTTGAAACTATATCACTTATATCGCAAGTATCTGAACCTAAATCATTGGTTTCGCATGGATTTGAAGCCAAACCTTCGACATCGCATTGATTTGCTGTTAAATCATGTGTTTTGCATGGATTTGAAGCTAACTCGTCTGTTTCGTCTGCATTTGAAGCTATATCCCTTATATCCCGAGTGTTTGAAGCTAAATCATTTGTTTCGCATGGATTCGAAGCTAAACCTTCTACATCGCATTGATTTGAAGCTAAATCATGTGTATCGCATGGATTTTGAAACTAACTCGTTTGATTCGTCTGCATTCGAAGCAATATCACTTATATCGCAAGTATCTGAAGCTAAATCATTTGTGTCGCATGGATTTGAAGCTAAACCTACTACATAGCATTGATTTGAAGCTCAATCATGTGTTTTGCATGGATTGGAAGTTAACTCGTTTGTTTCCCCTGCATTTGAAGCTATGTCACTAATATCGCGAGCAACTGATGCTAAATCATTTGTTTCGCATGGATTTGAAGCTAAACCTTCTACATCGCATTGATTTGACGATAAATCATGTGTTTCGCTTGGATATGAAGCTAACTCGTTTGTTTCGTCTGCATTTGAAGCTATGTCACTTATATCGCAAGTATCAGAATCTAAATCATTTGTGTCGCATTGATTAGTAGCTATCTCGTTTGTTACGTCTGCATTTGAAGCTATATCACTTATATCGCAAGTATCTGAAGCTAAATCATTGGTTTCGCAATGATTTGATGCTAAACCTTCTACATAGCATTGATTTGAAGCTATATCATGTGTTTCGCATGGATTTGTAGCTAAACCTTCTACATCGCATTGATTTGCTTCTAAATCATTTGTTTCGCATGGATTTGAATCTTACTCGTTTGTTTCGTCTGCACTTGGGGCAATATCACTTATGTCGCTAGTATGTGAAGCTAAATCATTTGTTTCCCATGGATTTGAAGCTAAACCTTCTTCATTGCATTGATTTGCAGCTAAATCATGTGTTTCGCATGGATTTGAAGCTAACTCGTTTGTTTCCCCTGCATTTGAAGCTATATCACTTATATCGCAAGTATCTGATGCTGAATCACTTGTTTCGCATGGATTTAACGCTAAACCTTCTACATCGCATTGATTTGCAGCAAAATCGTGTGTTTCGCACGAATTTGAAGCTAATAGATGTGTTTCGCATTAATTTTAAGCTAAATCATGTGTTACGTATGGAATTGATGATAACTCGTTTGTTTCTCCTGCATTTGAAGCTATATCACAAATCGAATGTATGTGACTCTAAATCATTTGTTTCGCATGGATTTGAATCTAAACCTTCAACATCGCATTGAATTGCAAGTATATCATGTGTTTCGCATGGATTTGAATCCAACTCGTTTGTTTCCCCTGCATTTGAAGCTTTATCACTTATATCGTAAGTATCAGATGCTAAATCATTTGTTTCGCATGGATTTGACGCTAAACCTTCTACATCGCATTGATTTGCAGCAAAATCATGTGTTTCGCTTGGATTTGAAGCTAACTCGTTTGTTTCGCATGCAGTTGAAGCTATATCACATATATCGCAAGTAGCTGAAGCTAAATCATTGGTTTCGAATGGATTTGAAGCTGAACATTCTACATCGCATTGATATGCTGCTAAATCATGTGTTTCGCATGGATTTGCAGGTAACTCGTTCGTTTCACCTGCATTTGATGCTTTATCACTTATATCGCAAGTATCTGAAGCTAAATCATTTGTTTCGCATGGATTTGAAGTTAAACCTTCTACATCGCATTGATTTGCAGCTAAATCATGTGCTTCGCATGGATTTGAAGCTTACTCGTTTGTTTCGCATGCAGATGAAGCTATATCACATATATCGCAATTATCTGAAGCTAAATCATTGGTTTCGCATGGATTTGTAGCCAAACCTTCGACATCGCATTGATTTGCTGTTAAATCATGTGTTTTGCATGGATTTGAAGCTAACTCTTCTGTTTCGTCTGCATTTGAAGCTATATCACTTATATCCCGTGCGTTTGAAGCTAAATCATTTGTTTCGCATGGATTCGAAGCTAAACCTTCTACATCGCATTGATTTGAAGCTAAATCATGTGTTTCGCTTGTATATGAAGCTAACTCGTTTGTTTCGCCTGCAGTTGAATCTATATCACGTATATCGCAAGTATCTCAACCTAAATCATTTGCTTCGCATGCATTTGAAGCTAAGCCTTCTACTTCGCATTGATGTGAAGCTAAATCATGTGTATCGCATGGATTTTGAAACTAACTCGTTTGATTCGTCTTCATTCGAAGCAATATCACTTATATCGCAAGTATCTGAAGCTAAATCATTTGTGTCGCATGGATTTGAAGCTAAACCTACTACATAGCATTGATTTGAAGCTCAATCATGTGTTTTGCATGATTTTGAAGTTAACTCGTTTGTTTCCCCTGCATTTGAAACTATGTCACTTATATCGCGAGCAACTGATGCTAAATCACTTGATTCGCATGGATTTGAAGCTAAACCTTCAACATCGCATTGATTTGCATCTAAATCATGTGCTTCGCAAGGATTTGAAGCTAACTCGTTTGTTTAGTCTGCATTTGAAGGTATATCACTTATATCCCAAGTGTTTGAAGCTAAATCATTTGTTACGCATGGATTTGAAGCTAAACCTTCTACATCGCATTGATTTGACGATAAATCATGTGTTTCGCTTGGATATGAAGCTAACTCGTTTGTTTCGTCTGCATTTGAAGCTATATCACTTTTATCGCAAGTATCAGAAGCTAAATCATTTGTGTCGCATTGATTTGAAGCTATCTCGTTTGTTTCGTCAGCATTAGAAGCTCTGTCACTTATATTGCAAGTATCTGAAGCTAAATCATTGGTTTCGCATGGATTTGAAGCTAAACCTTCGACATCGCATTGATTTGCTGTTAAATCATGTGTTTCGCATGGATTTGAAGCTAAATCATGTGTTACGTATGGAATTGAAGCTAACTGGTTTGTTTCGTCTGCACTTGAAGCAATATCACATATATCGCTAGTATCTGAAGCTAAATCATTTGTTTCGCATGGATTAGAAGCTAAACCTTCAACATCGCATTGATTTGCAGCTATATCATGTGTTTCGCATGGATTTGAAGCTAACTCGTTTGTTTCGACTGCATTTGAAGCTATATCACTTGTATCGCAAGTATATGAAGCTAAATCATTTGTGTCGCATGGATTTGTAGCTGGACCTTCTACATAGCATTGATTTGAAGCTCAATCATGTGTTTTGCATGGATTTGCTGCTAACTCGTTTGTTTCCCCTGCATTTGAAACTATATAATTTATATCGCAATGATTTGAAGCCAAATCATTTGTGTCGCATGGATTTGAAGCTAAACCTTCTACATCGCATTGATTTGATGCTTCATCATGTGTACCGCATGGATTTCCATCTAAACCTTCTTCATCGCATTGATTTGCAGCTAAATCATGTGTTTCGCATGGCTTTGGAGCTAAACATTCTACATCGCACAGATTTGAAGCTAACTCGTTTGTTTCTCCTGCATTTGAAGCTATATCACTTATATCCCAAGTGTTTGCAGCTCAATCATTTGTTTCGCATGGATTTGAAGCTAAACCTTCTAAATCGCATGAATTTTAAGCTCAATCATGTGTTCCGCATGGATTTGAAGCTAACTCGTTTGTTTCATCTGCACTTGAAGCAATATCACATATATCGCTAGTATCTGAAGCTAAATCATTTGTGTCGCATGGATTAGAAAGCTAAACCTTCTACATCGCATTGATTTGCAGCTATATCATGTGTATCGCATGGATTTTGAAGCTAACTCGTTTGATTCGTCTGCATTCGAAGCAATATCACTTATATCGCAAGTATCTGAAGCTAAATCATTTGTGTCGCATGGATTTGAAGCTAAACCTACTACATAGCATTGATTTGAAGCTCAATCATGTGTTTTGCATGGATTTGAAGCTAACTCGTTTGTTTCCCCTGCATTTGAAGCTATGTCACTTATATCGCGAGTAACTGATGCTAAATCACTTGATTCGCATGGATTTGAAGCTAAACCTTCTAAATCGCATTGATTTCAAGCTATATCATGTGTTTCGCATGGATTTGAAGCTAACTCGTTTGTTTCCCCTGCATTTAAAGCTATATCACAAATCGAAAGTATGTGACTCTAAATCATTTGTTTCGCGTGGGTTTGAAGCTAAGCATTCTACATCGCATTCATTTGCTGCTAAATCATGTGTTTTGCACGGATTTGAAGCTAACTCGTTTGTTTCGCATGCAGTTGAAGCTATATCGCATATATCGCAAGTATCTGAAGCTAAATCATTGGTTTCGCATGGATTTGAAGCCAAACCTTCGACATCGCATTGATTTGCTGTTAAATCATGTGTTTCGCATGGATTTGAAGCTAACTCGTTTGTTTCGTCTGCACTTGAAGCAATATCACATATATCGCTAATATCTGAAGCTAAATCATTTGTTTCGCATGGATTTGAAGCTAAACCTTCAACATCGCATTGATTTGCAGCTATATCATGTGTTTCGCATGGATTTGCTGCTAACTCGTTTGTTTCCCCTGCATTTGAAACTATATAATTTACATCGCAATGATTTGAAGCCAAATCATTTGTGTCGCATGGATTTGAAGCTAAACCTTCTACATCGCATTGATTTGATGCTTCATCATGTGTACCGCATGGATTTCCATCTAAACCTTCTTCATCGCATTGATTTGCAGCTAAATCATGTGTTTCGCATGGCTTTGGAGCTAAACATTCTACATCGCACAGATTTGAAGCTAGCTCGTTTGTTCCGTCTGCATTTCAAACCATATCACATATATCGCAATTATCTGAAGCTGAATCATTTGATCCGCATGGATTTGATGCTGAGACTTCTACTTCGCATTGATTTGAAGCTAAATCGTTTGTTTCGCATGGATTTGGAGCTAACTCGTTTGTTTCTCCTGCATTTGAAGCTATATCACTTATATCCCAAGTGTTTGCAGCTCAATCATTTGTTTCGCATGGATTTGAAGCTAAACCTTCTAAATCGCATGAATTTTAAGCTCAATCATGTGTTCCGCATGGATTTGAAGCTAACTCGTTTGTTTCATCTGCACTTGAAGCAATATCACATATATCGCTAGTATCTGAAGCTAAATCATTTGTGTCGCATGGATTAGAAAGCTAAACCTTCTACATCGCATTGATTTGCAGCTATATCATGTGTATCGCATGGATTTGAAGCTAACTCGTTTGTTTCCCCTGCATTTAAAGCTATATCACAAATCGAAAGTATGTGACTCTAAATCATTTGTTTCGCGTGGGTTTGAAGCTAAGCATTCTACATCGCATTCATTTGCTGCTAAATCATGTGTTTTGCACGGATTTGAAGCTAACTCGTTTGTTTCGCATGCAGTTGAAGCTATATCACATATATCGCAAGTATCTGAAGCTAAATCATTGGTTTCGCATGGATTTGAAGCCAAACCTTCGACATCGCATTGATTTGCTGTTAAATCATGTGTTTCGCATGGATTTGAAGCTAACTCGTTTGTTTCGTCTGCACTTGAAGCAATATCACATATATCGCTAATATCTGAAGCAAAATCATTTGTTTCGCATGGATTTGAAGCTAAACCTTCAACATCGCATTGATTTGCAGCTATATCATGTGTTTCGCATGGATTTGAAGCTAACTCGTTTGTTTCGACTGCATTTGAAACTATATAATATTTATCGCAATGATTTGAAGCCAAATCATTTGTGTCGCATGGATTTGAAGCTAAACCTTCTACATCGCATTGATTTGATGCTTCATCATGTGTACCGCATGGATTTCCATCTAAACCTTCTTCATCGCATTGATTTGCAGCTAAATCATGTGTTTCGCATGGCTTTGGAGCTAAACATTCTACATCGCATAGATTTGAAGCTAGCTCGTTTGTTCCGTCTGCATTTCAAACTATATCACATATATCGCAATTATCTGAAGCTGAATCATTTGATCCGCATGGATTTGATGCTGAGACTTCTACTTCGCATTGATTTGAAGCTGAATCGTTTGTTTCGCATGGATTTGGAGCTAACTCGTTTGTTTCTCCTGCATTTGAAGCTATATCACTTATATCCCAAGTGTTTGCAGCTCAATCATTTGTTTCGCATGGATTTGAAGCTAAACCTTCTAAATCGCATGAATTTTAAGCTCAATCATGTGTTCCGCATGGATTTGAAGCTAACTCGTTTGTTTCATCTGCACTTGAAGCAATATCACATATATCGCTAGTATCTGAAGCTAAATCATTTGTGTCGCATGGATTTGAAGCTAAACCTTCTACATCGCATTGATTTGCAGCTATATCATGTGTATCGCATGGATTTTGAAGCTAACTCGTTTGATTCGTCTGCATTCGAAGCAATATCACTTATATCGCAAGTATCTGAAGCTAAATCATTTGTGTCGCATGGATTTGAAGCTAAACCTACTACATAGCATTGATTTGAAGCTCAATCATGTGTTTTGCATGGATTTGAAGCTAACTCGTTTGTTTCCCCTGCATTTGAAGCTATGTCACTTATATCGCGAGTAACTGATGCTAAATCACTTGATTCGCATGGATTTGAAGCTAAACCTTCTAAATCGCATTGATTTCAAGCTATATCATGTGTTTCGCATGGATTTGAAGCTAACTCGTTTGTTTCCCCTGCATTTAAAGCTATATCACAAATCGAAAGTATGTGACTCTAAATCATTTGTTTCGCGTGGGTTTGAAGCTAAGCATTCTACATCGCATTCATTTGCTGCTAAATCATGTGTTTTGCACGGATTTGAAGCTAACTCGTTTGTTTCGCATGCAGTTGAAGCTATATCACATATATCGCAAGTATCTGAAGCTAAATCATTGGTTTCGCATGGATTTGAAGCCAAACCTTCGACATCGCATTGATTTGCTGTTAAATCATGTGTTTCGCATGGATTTGAAGCTAACTCGTTTGTTTCGTCTGCACTTGAAGCAATATCACATATATCGCTAATATCTGAAGCTAAATCATTTGTTTCGCATGGATTTGAAGCTAAACCTTCAACATCGCATTGATTTGCAGCTATATCATGTGTTTCGCATGGATTTGAAGCTAACTCGTTTGTTTCGACTGCATTTGAAGCTATATCACTTATATCGCAAGTATATGAAGCTAAATCATTTGTGTTGCATGGATTTGTAGCTGGACCTTCTACATAGCATTGATTTGAAGCTCAATCATGTGTTTTGCATGGATTTGCTGCTAACTCGTTTGTTTCCCCTGCATTTGAAACTATATAATATATATCGCAATGATTTGAAGCCAAATCATTTGTGTCGCATGGATTTGAAGCTAAACCTTCTACATCGCATTGATTTGATGCTTCATCATGTGTACCGCATGGATTTCCATCTAAACCTTCTTCATCGCATTGATTTGCAGCTAAATCATGTGTTTCGCATGGCTTTGGAGCTAAACATTCTACATCGCATAGATTTGAAGCTAGCTCGTTTGTTCCGTCTGCATTTCAAACTATATCACATATATCGCAATTATCTGAAGCTGAATCATTTGATCCGCATGGATTTGATGCTGAGACTTCTACTTCGCATTGATTTGAAGCTAAATCGTTTGTTTCGCATGGATTTGGAGCTAACTCGTTTGTTTCTCCTGCATTTGAAGCTATATCACTTATATCCCAAGTGTTTGCAGCTCAATCATTTGTTTCGCATGGATTTGAAGCTAAACCTTCTAAATCGCATGAATTTTAAGCTCAATCATGTGTTCCGCATGGATTTGAAGCTAACTCGTTTGTTTCATCTGCACTTGAAGCAATATCACATATATCGCTAGTATCTGAAGCTAAATCATTTGTGTCGCATGGATTTGAAGCTAAACCTTCTACATCGCATTGATTTGCAGCTATATCATGTGTATCGCATGGATTTTGAAGCTAACTCGTTTGATTCGTCTGCATTCGAAGCAATATCACTTATATCGCAAGTATCTGAAGCTAAATCATTTGTGTCGCATGGATTTGAAGCTAAACCTACTACATAGCATTGATTTGAAGCTCAATCATGTGTTTTGCATGGATTTGAAGCTAACTCGTTTGTTTCCCCTGCATTTGAAGCTATGTCACTTATATCGCGAGTAACTGATGCTAAATCACTTGATTCGCATGGATTTGGAGCTAAACCTTCTAAATCGCATTGATTTCAAGCTATATCATGTGTTTCGCATGGATTTGAAGCTAACTCGTTTGTTTCCCCTGCATTTAAAGCTATATCACAAATCGAAAGTATGTGACTCTAAATCATTTGTTTCGCGTGGGTTTGAAGCTAAGCATTCTACATCGCATTCATTTGCTGCTAAATCATGTGTTTTGCACGGATTTGAAGCTAACTCGTTTGTTTCGCATGCAGTTGAAGCTATATTACATATATCGCAAGTATCTGAAGCTAAATCATTGGTTTCGCATGTATTTGAAGCTAAACCTTCGACATCGCATTGATTTGCTGTTAAATCATGTGTTTTGCATGGATTTGAAGCTAACTCGTTTGTTTCCCCTGCATTTGAAGCTATGTCACTTATATCGCGAGTAACTGATGCTAAATCACTTGATTCGCATGGATTTGAAGCTAAACCATCTACATCGCATTGATTTGCATCTAAATCATGTGTTTCGCATGGATTTGAAGCTAAGCATTCTACATCGTATAGATTTGAACCTTGCTCGTTTGTTCCGTCTGCATTTGAAACTATATCACTTATATCGCAAGTATCTGAAGCTAAATCATGTGTTTCGCATGGATTTGCTGCTAACTCGTTTCTTTCCCCTGCATTTGAAGCAATATCACTTATATCGCATGTATCTGATGCAAGATCATTTGCGTCGCATGAATTTGAAGGTAACTTGTTTCGCCTGCATTTGAAGTTATATCACTTGTATCGCAAGTTTTTGAAGAAAAATCATTTTTTTCGCACGGATTTGAAGCTAAACCTTCTACATCGCATTGATTTGCAGTGCAATCATGTCTTTCGCATGGATTTGAAGCTAACTCGTTTGTTTCATCTGCACTTGAAGCAATATCACATATATCGCTAGTATCTGAAGCTAAATCATTTGTGTCGCATGGATTTGAATCTAAACCTTCTACATCGCATTGATTTGTATCTAAATCATGTGTTTCGCGAGGATTTGAATCTAACTCGTTTGTTTCGTCTGCATTTGAAGGTATATCACTTATATCCCATGTGTTTGAAGCTAAATCATTTGTGTCGCATGGATTTGACGCTAAACCTTCTACATCGCATTGATTGCAGCAAAATCATGTGTTTCGCACGAATTTGAAGCTAATAGATGTGTTTCGCATTAATTTTAAGCTAAATCATGTGTTACGTATGGAATTGAAGCTGACTCGTCTGTTTCTCCTGCATTTGAAGCTATATCACAAATCGAATGTATGTGACCCTAAATCATTTGTTTCGTATGGATTTGAATCTAAACCTTCAACATCGCCTTGATTTGCAGCTATATCATGTGTTTCGCATGGATTTGAATCCAACTCGTTTGTTTCCCCTGCATTTCAAGCTTTATCACTTATATCGTAAGTATCTGATGCTAAATCATTTGTTTTGTATGGATTTGACGCTAAACCTTCTACATCGCATTGATTTGCAGCAAAATCATGTGTTTCGCTTGGATTTGAAGCTAACTCGTTTGTTTCGCATGCAGTTGAAGCTATATCACATATATCGCAAGTAGCTGAAGCTAAATCATTGGTTTCGAATGGATTTGACGCCAAACCTTCGACATCGCATTGATTTGAAGCTCAGTCATGTGTTTTGCATGGATTTGAAGCTAACTCGTTTGTTTCCTCTGCATTTGAAGCTATGTCACTTATATCGCGAGCAACTGATGCTAAATCACTTGATTCGCATGGATTTGAATCTAAACCTTCTACATCGCATTGATTTGTATCTAAATCATGTGTTTCGCAAGGATTTGAATCTAACTCGTTTGTTTCGTCTGCATTTGAAGGTATATCACTTATATCCCATGTGTTTGAAGCTAAATCATTTGTTTCGCATGGATTTGAAGCTAAACCTTCTACATCGCATTGATTTGCAGCTAAATCCTGTGTTTCGCATGGATTTGAAGCATACTCGTCTGTTTCGTCTGCATTTGAAGCTATATCACTTATATCCCGAGCGTTTGTAGCTAAATCAGTTGTTTCGCATGGATTCGAAGCTAAACCTTCTACATCGCATTGATTTGAAGCTAAATCATGTGTTTCGCTTGTATATGAAGCTAACTCGTTTGTTTCGCCTGCAGTTGAATCTATATCACCTATATCGCAAGTATTTGAAGCTAAATCATTTGTTTCGCATGGATTAGAAGCTAAGCCTTCTACTTCGCATTGATTTGAAGCTAAATCGTTTGTTTCGCATGGATTTGGAGCTAACTCGTTTGTTTCTCCTGCATTTGAAGGTATATCACTTATATCCCATGTGTTTGAAGCTAAATCATTTGTTTCGCATGGATTTGAAGCTAAACCTTCTACATCGCATTGATTTGCAGCTAAATCCTGTGTTTCGCATGGATTTGAAGCATACTCGTCTGTTTCGTCTGCATTTGAAGCTATATCACTTATATCCCGAGCGTTTGTAGCTAAATCAGTTGTTTCGCATGGATTCGAAGCTAAACCTTCTACATCGCATTGATTTGAAGCTAAATCATGTGTTTCGCTTGTATATGAAGCTAACTCGTTTGTTTCGCCTGCAGTTGAATCTATATCACCTATATCGCAAGTATTTGAAGCTAAATCATTTGTTTCGCATGGATTAGAAGCTAAGCCTTCTACTTCGCATTGATTTGAAGCTAAATCGTTTGTTTCGCATGGATTTGGAGCTAACTCGTTTGTTTCTCCTGCATTTGAAGCTATATCACAATTGGAATGTATGTGACCCTAAATCATTTGTTTCGCGTGGGTTTGAAGCTAAGCATTCTACATCGCATTGATTTGCTGCTAAATCATGTGTTTCGCATGGATTTGAAGCTAACTCGTTTGTTTCGTCTGCATTTAGAGCTATAACACTTATATCCCAAGTGTTTGCAGCTCAATCATTTGTTTCTCATGGATTTGAAGCTAAACCTTCTAAATCGCATGAAATTTAATCTCAATCATGTTTTCCGCATGAATTTGAAGCTAACTCGTTTGTTTCGTCTGCACTTGAAGCAATATCACATATATCGCTAGTATCTGACGCTAAATCATTTGTCCTGCATGGATTTGAAGCTAAACCTTCTAAATCGCATTGATTTGCAGCTATATCATGTGTTTCGCATCGATTCGAAGCTAACTCGTTTGTTTCGTCTGCACTTGAAACAATATCACATATATCGCTAGTATCTGAAGCTAAATCATTTGTTTCCCATGAATTTGAAGCTAAACCTTCAGCATCGCATTGATTTGCATCTAAATCATGTGTTTCGCATGGATTTGCAGCTAACTCGTTCGTTTCGCCTGCATTTGATGCTATATCACATATATCGCAAGCATCTGAAGCTAAATCATTTGTTAGCATGGATTTGAAGCTAAACCTTCTACATCGCATTGATTTGCTGTTAAATCATGTGTTTTGCATGAATTTGAAGCTAACTCGTTTGTTCCCCTTGCATTTGAAGCTATATCGCTTATATCGCAAGTATCTGATGCTAAATCATTTGTTTCACATGGTTTTGAAGCTAAGCCTTCTACTTCGCATTGATTTGAAGCAAAATCATGTGTTTCGCTTGGATTTCGAGCTAACTCGTTTGTTTCTCCTGCATTTGAAGCTATATCACTTATATCGCAAGTATCTGAACCTAAATCCTTTGTTTCGCAGGGATTTGAAGCTAACTCGTTTGTTCCGTCTGCATTTGAAACTATATCACTTATATCGCAAGTATCTGAACCTAAATCATTGGTTTCGCATGGATTTGAAGCCAAACCTTCGACATCGCATTGATTTGCTGTTAAATCATGTGTTTTGCATGGATTTGAAGCTAACTCGTCTGTTTCGTCTGCATTTGAAGCTATATCCCTTATATCCCGAGTGTTTGAAGCTAAATCATTTGTTTCGCATGGATTCGAAGCTAAACCTTCTACATCGCATTGATTTGAAGCTAAATCATGTGTATCGCATGGATTTTGAAACTAACTCGTTTGATTCGTCTGCATTCGAAGCAATATCACTTATATCGCAAGTATCTGAAGCTAAATCATTTGTGTCGCATGGATTTGAAGCTAAACCTACTACATAGCATTGATTTGAAGCTCAATCATGTGTTTTGCATGGATTGGAAGTTAACTCGTTTGTTTCCCCTGCATTTGAAGCTATGTCACTAATATCGCGAGCAACTGATGCTAAATCATTTGTTTCGCATGGATTTGAAGCTAAACCTTCTACATCGCATTGATTTGACGATAAATCATGTGTTTCGCTTGGATATGAAGCTAACTCGTTTGTTTCGTCTGCATTTGAAGCTATGTCACTTATATCGCAAGTATCAGAATCTAAATCATTTGTGTCGCATTGATTAGTAGCTATCTCGTTTGTTACGTCTGCATTTGAAGCTATATCACTTATATCGCAAGTATCTGAAGCTAAATCATTGGTTTCGCAATGATTTGATGCTAAACCTTCTACATAGCATTGATTTGAAGCTATATCATGTGTTTCGCATGGATTTGTAGCTAAACCTTCTACATCGCATTGATTTGCTTCTAAATCATTTGTTTCGCATGGATTTGAATCTTACTCGTTTGTTTCGTCTGCACTTGGGGCAATATCACTTATGTCGCTAGTATGTGAAGCTAAATCATTTGTTTCCCATGGATTTGAAGCTAAACCTTCTTCATTGCATTGATTTGCAGCTAAATCATGTGTTTCGCATGGATTTGAAGCTAACTCGTTTGTTTCCCCTGCATTTGAAGCTATATCACTTATATCGCAAGTATCTGATGCTGAATCACTTGTTTCGCATGGATTTAACGCTAAACCTTCTACATCGCATTGATTTGCAGCAAAATCGTGTGTTTCGCACGAATTTGAAGCTAATAGATGTGTTTCGCATTAATTTTAAGCTAAATCATGTGTTACGTATGGAATTGATGATAACTCGTTTGTTTCTCCTGCATTTGAAGCTATATCACAAATCGAATGTATGTGACTCTAAATCATTTGTTTCGCATGGATTTGAATCTAAACCTTCAACATCGCATTGAATTGCAAGTATATCATGTGTTTCGCATGGATTTGAATCCAACTCGTTTGTTTCCCCTGCATTTGAAGCTTTATCACTTATATCGTAAGTATCAGATGCTAAATCATTTGTTTCGCATGGATTTGACGCTAAACCTTCTACATCGCATTGATTTGCAGCAAAATCATGTGTTTCGCTTGGATTTGAAGCTAACTCGTTTGTTTCGCATGCAGTTGAAGCTATATCACATATATCGCAAGTAGCTGAAGCTAAATCATTGGTTTCGAATGGATTTGAAGCTGAACATTCTACATCGCATTGATATGCTGCTAAATCATGTGTTTCGCATGGATTTGCAGGTAACTCGTTCGTTTCACCTGCATTTGATGCTTTATCACTTATATCGCAAGTATCTGAAGCTAAATCATTTGTTTCGCATGGATTTGAAGTTAAACCTTCTACATCGCATTGATTTGCAGCTAAATCATGTGCTTCGCATGGATTTGAAGCTTACTCGTTTGTTTCGCATGCAGATGAAGCTATATCACATATATCGCAATTATCTGAAGCTAAATCATTGGTTTCGCATGGATTTGTAGCCAAACCTTCGACATCGCATTGATTTGCTGTTAAATCATGTGTTTTGCATGGATTTGAAGCTAACTCTTCTGTTTCGTCTGCATTTGAAGCTATATCACTTATATCCCGTGCGTTTGAAGCTAAATCATTTGTTTCGCATGGATTCGAAGCTAAACCTTCTACATCGCATTGATTTGAAGCTAAATCATGTGTTTCGCTTGTATATGAAGCTAACTCGTTTGTTTCGCCTGCAGTTGAATCTATATCACGTATATCGCAAGTATCTCAACCTAAATCATTTGCTTCGCATGCATTTGAAGCTAAGCCTTCTACTTCGCATTGATGTGAAGCTAAATCATGTGTATCGCATGGATTTTGAAACTAACTCGTTTGATTCGTCTTCATTCGAAGCAATATCACTTATTTCGCAAGTATCTGAAGCTAAATCATTTGTGTCGCATGGATTTGAAGCTAAACCTACTACATAGCATTGATTTGAAGCTCAATCATGTGTTTTGCATGATTTTGAAGTTAACTCGTTTGTTTCCCCTGCATTTGAAACTATGTCACTTATATCGCGAGCAACTGATGCTAAATCACTTGATTCGCATGGATTTGAAGCTAAACCTTCAACATCGCATTGATTTGCATCTAAATCATGTGCTTCGCAAGGATTTGAAGCTAACTCGTTTGTTTAGTCTGCATTTGAAGGTATATCACTTATCTCCCAAGTGTTTGAAGCTAAATCATTTGTTTCGCATGGATTTGAAGCTAAACCTTCTACATCGCATTGATTTGACGATAAATCATGTGTTTCGCTTGGATATGAAGCTAACTCGTTTGTTTCGTCTGCATTTGAAGCTATATCACTTTTATCGCAAGTATCAGAAGCTAAATCATTTGTGTCGCATTGATTTGAAGCTATCTCGTTTGTTTCGTCAGCATTAGAAGCTCTGTCACTTATATTGCAAGTATCTGAAGCTAAATCATTGGTTTCGCATGGATTTGATGCTAAACCTTGTACATAGCATTGATTTGAAGCTATATCATGTGTTTCGCATGGAGTTGTAGCTAAACCTTCTACATCGCATTGATTTGCTTCTAAATCATTTGTTTCGCATGGATTTGAATCTTACTCGTTTGTTTCGTCTACACTTGGAGCAACATCACTTATATCGCTAGTATCTGAAGCTAAATCATTTGTTTCCCATGGATTTGAAGCTAAACCTTCTTCATTGCATTGATTTGCAGCTAAATCATGTGTTTCGCATTGATTTGAAGCTAACTCGTTTGTTTCCCCTGCATTTGAAGCTATATCACTTATATCGCAAGTATCTGATGCTGAATCACTTGTTTCGCATGGATTTGACGCTAAATCTTCTACAACGCATTGATTTGCAGCAAAATCATGTGTTTCGCACGAATGTGAAGCTCATAGATGTGTTTCGCATTAATTTTAAGCTAAATCATGTGTTACGTATGGAATTGAAGCTAACTGGTTTGTTTCGCCAGCATTTGAAGCTATATAGCCAATATCCCAACTGTTTGAAGCTCAATCATTTGTATCGCATGGATTTGAAGCTAAACCTTCTACATCGCATTGATTTGTTGCTAAATCCTGCGTTTCGCATGGATTTGGAGCTAACTCGTTTGTTTCTCCTGCATTTGAAGCTATATCACTTATATCCCGTGTGTTTGAAGCTAAATCATTTGTTTCGCATGGATTCGAAGCTAAATCATGTGTATCGCATGGATTTTGAAACTAACTCGTTTGATTCGTCTGCATTGGAAGCAATATCACTTATATCGCAAGTATCTGAAGCTAAATCATTTGTGTCGCATGGATTTGAAGCTAAACCTACTACATAGCATTGATTTGAAGCTCAATCATGTGTTTTGCATGGATTTGAAGTTAACGCGTTTGTTTCCCCTGCATTTGAAACTATGTCACTTATATCGCGAGCAACTGATGCTTAATCACTTGATTCGCATGGATTTGAAGCTAAACCTTCTACATCGCATTGATTTGCATCTAAATCATGTGCTTCGCAAGGATTTGAAGCTAACTCGTTTGTTTAGTCTGCATTTGAAGGTATATCACTTATATCCCAAGTGTTTGAAGCTAAATCATTTGTTACGCATGGATTTGAAGCTAAACCTTCTACATCGCATTGATTTGACGATAAATCATGTGTTTCGCTTGGATATGAAGCTAACTCGTTTGTTTCGTCTGCATTTGAAGCTATATCACTTATATCGCAAGTATCAGAAGCTAAATCATTTGTGTCGCATTGATTTGAAGCTATCTCGTTTGTTTCGTCTGCATTACAAGCTATATCACTTATATCGCAAGTATCTGAAGCTAAATCATTGGTTTCGCATGGATTTGAAGCTAAACCTTCGACATCGCATTGATTTGCTGTTAAATCATGTGTTTCGCATGGATTTGAAGCTAAATCATGTGTTACGTATGGAATTGAAGCTAACTGGTTTGTTTCGTCTGCACTTGAAGCAATATCACATATATCGCTAGTATCTGAAGCTAAATCATTTGTTTCGCATGGATTAGAAGCTAAACCTTCAACATCGCATTGATTTGCAGCTATATCATGTGTTTCGCATGGATTTGAAGCTAACTCGTTTGTTTCGACTGCATTTGAAGCTATATCACTTGTATCGCAAGTATATGAAGCTAAATCATTTGTGTCGCATGGATTTGTAGCTGGACCTTCTACATAGCATTGATTTGAAGCTCAATCATGTGTTTTGCATGGATTTGCTGCTAACTCGTTTGTTTCCCCTGCATTTGAAACTATGTCACTTATATCGCGAGCAACTGATGCTTAATCACTTGATTCGCATGGATTTGAAGCTAAACCTTCTACATCGCATTGATTTGCATCTAAATCATGTGCTTCGCAAGGATTTGAAGCTAACTCGTTTGTTTAGTCTGCATTTGAAGGTATATCACTTATATCCCAAGTGTTTGAAGCTAAATCATTTGTTACGCATGGATTTGAAGCTAAACCTTCTACATCGCATTGATTTGACGATAAATCATGTGTTTCGCTTGGATATGAAGCTAACTCGTTTGTTTCGTCTGCATTTGAAGCTATATCACTTATATCGCAAGTATCAGAAGCTAAATCATTTGTGTCGCATTGATTTGAAGCTATCTCGTTTGTTTCGTCTGCATTACAAGCTATATCACTTATATCGCAAGTATCTGAAGCTAAATCATTGGTTTCGCATGGATTTGAAGCTAAACCTTCGACATCGCATTGATTTGCTGTTAAATCATGTGTTTCGCATGGATTTGAAGCTAAATCATGTGTTACGTATGGAATTGAAGCTAACTGGTTTGTTTCGTCTGCACTTGAAGCAATATCACATATATCGCTAGTATCTGAAGCTAAATCATTTGTTTCGCATGGATTAGAAGCTAAACCTTCAACATCGCATTGATTTGCAGCTATATCATGTGTTTCGCATGGATTTGAAGCTAACTCGTTTGTTTCGACTGCATTTGAAGCTATATCACTTGTATCGCAAGTATATGAAGCTAAATCATTTGTGTCGCATGGATTTGTAGCTGGACCTTCTACATAGCATTGATTTGAAGCTCAATCATGTGTTTTGCATGGATTTGCTGCTAACTCGTTTGTTTCCCCTGCATTTGAAACTATATAATTCATATCGCAATGATTTGAAGCCAAATCATTTGTGTCGCATGGATTTGAAGCTAAACCTTCTACATCGCATTGATTTGATGCTTCATCATGTGTACCGCATGGATTTCCATCTAAACCTTCTTCATCGCATTGATTTGCAGCTAAATCATGTGTTTCGCATGGCTTTGGAGCTAAACATTCTACATCGCACAGATTTGAAGCTAGCTCGTTTGTTCCGTCTGCATTTCAAACCATATCACATATATCGCAATTATCTGAAGCTGAATCATTTGATCCGCATGGATTTGATGCTGAGACTTCTACTTCGCATTGATTTGAAGCTAAATCGTTTGTTTCGCATGGATTTGGAGCTAACTCGTTTGTTTCTCCTGCATTTGAAGCTATATCACTTATATCCCAAGTGTTTGCAGCTCAATCATTTGTTTCGCATGGATTTGAAGCTAAACCTTCTAAATCGCATGAATTTTAAGCTCAATCATGTGTTCCGCATGGATTTGAAGCTAACTCGTTTGTTTCATCTGCACTTGAAGCAATATCACATATATCGCTAGTATCTGAAGCTAAATCATTTGTGTCGCATGGATTAGAAAGCTAAACCTTCTACATCGCATTGATTTGCAGCTATATCATGTGTATCGCATGGATTTTGAAGCTAACTCGTTTGATTCGTCTGCATTCGAAGCAATATCACTTATATCGCAAGTATCTGAAGCTAAATCATTTGTGTCGCATGGATTTGAAGCTAAACCTACTACATAGCATTGATTTGAAGCTCAATCATGTGTTTTGCATGGATTTGAAGCTAACTCGTTTGTTTCCCCTGCATTTGAAGCTATGTCACTTATATCGCGAGTAACTGATGCTAAATCACTTGATTCGCATGGATTTGAAGCTAAACCTTCTAAATCGCATTGATTTCAAGCTATATCATGTGTTTCGCATGGATTTGAAGCTAACTCGTTTGTTTCCCCTGCATTTAAAGCTATATCACAAATCGAAAGTATGTGACTCTAAATCATTTGTTTCGCGTGGGTTTGAAGCTAAGCATTCTACATCGCATTCATTTGCTGCTAAATCATGTGTTTTGCACGGATTTGAAGCTAACTCGTTTGTTTCGCATGCAGTTGAAGCTATATCGCATATATCGCAAGTATCTGAAGCTAAATCATTGGTTTCGCATGGATTTGAAGCCAAACCTTCGACATCGCATTGATTTGCTGTTAAATCATGTGTTTCGCATGGATTTGAAGCTAACTCGTTTGTTTCGTCTGCACTTGAAGCAATATCACATATATCGCTAATATCTGAAGCTAAATCATTTGTTTCGCATGGATTTGAAGCTAAACCTTCAACATCGCATTGATTTGCAGCTATATCATGTGTTTCGCATGGATTTGCTGCTAACTCGTTTGTTTCCCCTGCATTTGAAACTATATAATTTATATCGCAATGATTTGAAGCCAAATCATTTGTGTCGCATGGATTTGAAGCTAAACCTTCTACATCGCATTGATTTGATGCTTCATCATGTGTACCGCATGGATTTCCATCTAAACCTTCTTCATCGCATTGATTTGCAGCTAAATCATGTGTTTCGCATGGCTTTGGAGCTAAACATTCTACATCGCACAGATTTGAAGCTAGCTCGTTTGTTCCGTCTGCATTTCAAACCATATCACATATATCGCAATTATCTGAAGCTGAATCATTTGATCCGCATGGATTTGATGCTGAGACTTCTACTTCGCATTGATTTGAAGCTAAATCGTTTGTTTCGCATGGATTTGGAGCTAACTCGTTTGTTTCTCCTGCATTTGAAGCTATATCACTTATATCCCAAGTGTTTGCAGCTCAATCATTTGTTTCGCATGGATTTGAAGCTAAACCTTCTAAATCGCATGAATTTTAAGCTCAATCATGTGTTCCGCATGGATTTGAAGCTAACTCGTTTGTTTCATCTGCACTTGAAGCAATATCACATATATCGCTAGTATCTGAAGCTAAATCATTTGTGTCGCATGGATTTGAAGCTAAACCTTCTACATCGCATTGATTTGCAGCTATATCATGTGTATCGCATGGATTTTGAAGCTAACTCGTTTGATTCGTCTGCATTCGAAGCAATATCACTTATATCGCAAGTATCTGAAGCTAAATCATTTGTGTCGCATGGATTTGAAGCTAAACCTACTACATAGCATTGATTTGAAGCTCAATCATGTGTTTTGCATGGATTTGAAGCTAACTCGTTTGTTTCCCCTGCATTTGAAGCTATGTCACTTATATCGCGAGTAACTGATGCTAAATCACTTGATTCGCATGGATTTGAAGCTAAACCTTCTAAATCGCATTGATTTCAAGCTATATCATGTGTTTCGCATGGATTTGAAGCTAACTCGTTTGTTTCCCCTGCATTTAAAGCTATATCACAAATCGAAAGTATGTGACTCTAAATCATTTGTTTCGCGTGGGTTTGAAGCTAAGCATTCTACATCGCATTCATTTGCTGCTAAATCATGTGTTTTGCACGGATTTGAAGCTAACTCGTTTGTTTCGCATGCAGTTGAAGCTATATCACATATATCGCAAGTATCTGAAGCTAAATCATTGGTTTCGCATGGATTTGAAGCCAAACCTTCGACATCGCATTGATTTGCTGTTAAATCATGTGTTTCGCATGGATTTGAAGCTAACTCGTTTGTTTCGTCTGCACTTGAAGCAATATCACATATATCGCTAATATCTGAAGCTAAATCATTTGTTTCGCATGGATTTGAAGCTAAACCTTCAACATCGCATTGATTTGCAGCTATATCATGTGTTTCGCATGGATTTGAAGCTAACTCGTTTGTTTCGACTGCATTTGAAGCTATATCACTTATATCGCAAGTATATGAAGCTAAATCATTTGTGTTGCATGGATTTGTAGCTGGACCTTCTACATAGCATTGATTTGAAGCTCAATCATGTGTTTTGCATGGATTTGCTGCTAACTCGTTTGTTTCCCCTGCATTTGAAACTATATAATATATATCGCAATGATTTGAAGCCAAATCATTTGTGTCGCATGGATTTGAAGCTAAACCTTCTACATCGCATTGATTTGATGCTTCATCATGTGTACCGCATGGATTTCCATCTAAACCTTCTTCATCGCATTGATTTGCAGCTAAATCATGTGTTTCGCATGGCTTTGGAGCTAAACATTCTACATCGCATAGATTTGAAGCTAGCTCGTTTGTTCCGTCTGCATTTCAAACTATATCACATATATCGCAATTATCTGAAGCTGAATCATTTGATCCGCATGGATTTGATGCTGAGACTTCTACTTCGCATTGATTTGAAGCTAAATCGTTTGTTTCGCATGGATTTGGAGCTAACTCGTTTGTTTCTCCTGCATTTGAAGCTATATCACTTATATCCCAAGTGTTTGCAGCTCAATCATTTGTTTCGCATGGATTTGAAGCTAAACCTTCTAAATCGCATGAATTTTAAGCTCAATCATGTGTTCCGCATGGATTTGAAGCTAACTCGTTTGTTTCATCTGCACTTGAAGCAATATCACATATATCGCTAGTATCTGAAGCTAAATCATTTGTGTCGCATGGATTTGAAGCTAAACCTTCTACATCGCATTGATTTGCAGCTATATCATGTGTATCGCATGGATTTTGAAGCTAACTCGTTTGATTCGTCTGCATTCGAAGCAATATCACTTATATCGCAAGTATCTGAAGCTAAATCATTTGTGTCGCATGGATTTGAAGCTAAACCTACTACATAGCATTGATTTGAAGCTCAATCATGTGTTTTGCATGGATTTGAAGCTAACTCGTTTGTTTCCCCTGCATTTGAAGCTATGTCACTTATATCGCGAGTAACTGATGCTAAATCACTTGATTCGCATGGATTTGAAGCTAAACCTTCTAAATCGCATTGATTTCAAGCTATATCATGTGTTTCGCATGGATTTGAAGCTAACTCGTTTGTTTCCCCTGCATTTAAAGCTATATCACAAATCGAAAGTATGTGACTCTAAATCATTTGTTTCGCGTGGGTTTGAAGCTAAGCATTCTACATCGCATTCATTTGCTGCTAAATCATGTGTTTTGCACGGATTTGAAGCTAACTCGTTTGTTTCGCATGCAGTTGAAGCTATATCACATATATCGCAAGTATCTGAAGCTAAATCATTGGTTTCGCATGGATTTGAAGCCAAACCTTCGACATCGCATTGATTTGCTGTTAAATCATGTGTTTCGCATGGATTTGAAGCTAACTCGTTTGTTTCGTCTGCACTTGAAGCAATATCACATATATCGCTAATATCTGAAGCTAAATCATTTGTTTCGCATGGATTTGAAGCTAAACCTTCAACATCGCATTGATTTGCAGCTATATCATGTGTTTCGCATGGATTTGAAGCTAACTCGTTTGTTTCGACTGCATTTGAAGCTATATCACTTATATCGCAAGTATATGAAGCTAAATCATTTGTGTTGCATGGATTTGTAGCTGGACCTTCTACATAGCATTGATTTGAAGCTCAATCATGTGTTTTGCATGGATTTGCTGCTAACTCGTTTGTTTCCCCTGCATTTGAAACTATATAATATATATCGCAATGATTTGAAGCCAAATCATTTGTGTCGCATGGATTTGAAGCTAAACCTTCTACATCGCATTGATTTGATGCTTCATCATGTGTACCGCATGGATTTCCATCTAAACCTTCTTCATCGCATTGATTTGCAGCTAAATCATGTGTTTCGCATGGCTTTGGAGCTAAACATTCTACATCGCATAGATTTGAAGCTAGCTCGTTTGTTCCGTCTGCATTTCAAACTATATCACATATATCGCAATTATCTGAAGCTGAATCATTTGATCCGCATGGATTTGATGCTGAGACTTCTACTTCGCATTGATTTGAAGCTAAATCGTTTGTTTCGCATGGATTTGGAGCTAACTCGTTTGTTTCTCCTGCATTTGAAGCTATATCACTTATATCCCAAGTGTTTGCAGCTCAATCATTTGTTTCGCATGGATTTGAAGCTAAACCTTCTAAATCGCATGAATTTTAAGCTCAATCATGTGTTCCGCATGGATTTGAAGCTAACTCGTTTGTTTCATCTGCACTTGAAGCAATATCACATATATCGCTAGTATCTGAAGCTAAATCATTTGTGTCGCATGGATTTGAAGCTAAACCTTCTACATCGCATTGATTTGCAGCTATATCATGTGTATCGCATGGATTTTGAAGCTAACTCGTTTGATTCGTCTGCATTCGAAGCAATATCACTTATATCGCAAGTATCTGAAGCTAAATCATTTGTGTCGCATGGATTTGAAGCTAAACCTACTACATAGCATTGATTTGAAGCTCAATCATGTGTTTTGCATGGATTTGAAGCTAACTCGTTTGTTTCCCCTGCATTTGAAGCTATGTCACTTATATCGCGAGTAACTGATGCTAAATCACTTGATTCGCATGGATTTGGAGCTAAACCTTCTAAATCGCATTGATTTCAAGCTATATCATGTGTTTCGCATGGATTTGAAGCTAACTCGTTTGTTTCCCCTGCATTTAAAGCTATATCACAAATCGAAAGTATGTGACTCTAAATCATTTGTTTCGCGTGGGTTTGAAGCTAAGCATTCTACATCGCATTCATTTGCTGCTAAATCATGTGTTTTGCACGGATTTGAAGCTAACTCGTTTGTTTCGCATGCAGTTGAAGCTATATTACATATATCGCAAGTATCTGAAGCTAAATCATTGGTTTCGCATGTATTTGAAGCTAAACCTTCGACATCGCATTGATTTGCTGTTAAATCATGTGTTTTGCATGGATTTGAAGCTAACTCGTTTGTTTCCCTTGCATTTGAAGCTGTATCACTTATTTCGCAATTATCTGATGCTAAATCATTAGTTTCGCATGGATTTGAAGCTAAACCTTCTACATCGCATTGATTTGACGATAAATCATGTGTTCGCTTGGATATGAAGCTAACTCGTTTGTTTCGCCTGGAGTTGAATCTATATCACTTATATCGCAAGTATTTGAAGCTAAATCATTTGTTCCGTATGGAGTAGAAGCTAAGCCTTCTACTTCGCATTGATTTGAAGCTAAATCGTTTGTTTCGCATGGATTTGGAGCTAACTCGTTTGTTTCTCCTGCATTTGAAGCTATATCACGAATCGAATGTATCTGATCCTAAATCATTTGTTTCGCGTGGGTTTGAAGCTAAGCATTCTAGATCGCATTGATTTGCTGCTAAATCATGCGTTTCGCATGGATTTGAAGCTAACTCGTTTGTTTCGTCTGCATTTGAAGCTATATCTCTTATATCCCAAGTGTTTGCAGCTCAATCATTTGTTTCGCATGGATTTGAAGCTAAACCTTCTAAAACGCATGAATTTTAAGCTCAATCATGTTTTCCGCATGGATTTGATGCTAACTCGATTGTTTCGTCTGTACTTGAAGTAATATCACATATATCGCTAGTATCTGAAGCTAAATCATTTGTTTCGCATGGATTTGAAGCAAAACCTTCTAAATCGCATTGATTTGCAGCTATATCATGTGTTTCGCATGAATTTGAAGCTAATAGATGTGTTTCGCAACAATTTTAAGCTAAATCATGTGTTACGTATTGAATTGAAGCTAAACCTTCTACATCGCATTGATTTGCAGCTAAATCCTGTGTTTCGCATGGATTTGAAGCTTACTCGTCTGTTTCGTCTGCATTTGAAGCCATATCACTTATATCCCGAGTGTTTGAAGCTAAATGAGTTGTTCCGCATGGATTAGAAACTAAGCCTTCTACTTCGCATTGATTTGAAGCCAAATCCTTTGTTTCGCATGGATTTGGAGCTAACTCGTTTGTTTCTCCTGCATTTGAAGCTATATCACTAATCGAATGTATGTGACTCTAAATCTTTTATTTCGCGTGGGTTTGAAGCTAAGCATTCAACATCGCATTGATTTGCTGCTAAATCATGTGTTTTACATGCATTTGAAGCTAAGCATTCTACATCGCATAGATTTGAAGCTTGCTCGTTTGTTCCGTCTGCATTTGAAACTATATCACTTATATCGCAAGTATCTGAAGCTAAATCATTTGTGTCGCATGGATTTGAAGCTAAACCTACTACATAGCATTGATTTGAAGCTCAATCATGTGTTATGCATGGATTTGAAGCTAACTCGTTTGTTTCCCCTGCATTTGAAGCTATGTCACTTATATCGCGAGTAACTGATGCTAAATCACTTGATTCGCATGGATTTGAAGCTAAACCATCTACATCGCATTGATTTGCATCTAAATCATGTGTTTCGCATGGATTTGAAGCTAAGCATTCTACATCGTATAGATTTGAACCTTGCTCGTTTGTTCCGTCTGCATTTGAAACTATATCACTTATATCGCAAGTATCTGAAGCTAAATCATGTGTTTCGCATGGATTTGCTGCTAACTCGTTTCTTTCCCCTGCATTTGAAGCAATATCACTTATATCGCATGTATCTGATGCAAGATCATTTGCGTCGCATGAATTTGAAGGTAACTTGTTTCGCCTGCATTTGAAGTTATATCACTTGTATCGCAAGTTTTTGAAGAAAAATCATTTTTTTCGCACGGATTTGAAGCTAAACCTTCTACATCGCATTGATTTGCAGTGCAATCATGTCTTTCGCATGGATTTGAAGCTAACTCGTTTGTTTCGTCTGCATTTGAAGCTAACTCGTTTGTTTCTCCTGCATTTGAAGCTATATCACGAATCGAATGTATCTGATCCTAAATCATTTGTTTCGCGTGGGTTTGAAGCTAAGCATTCTAGATCGCATTGATTTGCTGCTAAATCATGCTTTTCGCATGGATTTGAAGCTAACTCGTATGTTTCGTCTGCATTTGAAGCCATATCTCTTATATCCCAAGTGTTTGCAGCTCAATCATTTGTTTCGCATGGATTTGAAGCTAAACCTTCTAAATCGCATGAATTTTAAGCTCAATCATGTTTTCCGCATGGATTTGAAGCTAACTCGATTGTTTCGTCTGTACTTGAAGCAATGTCACATATATCGCTAGTATCTGAAGCTAAATCATTTGTTTCGCATGGATTTGAAGCAAAACCTTCTAAATCGCATTGATTTGCAGCTATATCATGTGTTTCGCATGGATTTGAAGCTAACTCGTTTGTTTCAAATGCAGTTGAAGCTATATCACATATATCGCAAGTATCTGAAGCTAAATCATTGGTTTCGCATGGATTTGAAGCTAAACCTTCGACATCGCATTGATTTGCTGTTAAATCATGTGTTTTGCATGGATTTGAAGCTAACTCGTTTGTTTCCCTTGCATTTGAAGCTGTATCACTTATATCGCAATTATCTGATGCTAAATCATTAGTTTCGCATAGATTTGAAGCAAAACCTTCTACATCGCATTGATTTGCAGCTAAATCATGTGTTTCGCTTGGATTTGAAGCTAATAGATGTGTTTCGCATTAATTTTAAGCTAAATCATGTGTTACGTATGGAATTGAAGCTAACTGGTTTGTTTCGCCTGCATTTGAAGCTATATAGCTTATATCCAAACTGTTTGAAGCTCAATCATTTGTTTCGCATGGATTTGAAGCTAACTCGTTTGTTGCGCATGCAGTTGAATCTAAATAACGTATATCACAAGTATCTGAATCTAAAGTATTTGTTTGGCATGGATTTGAATCTAATCCACGTGTATCGCATGAGTTTTAAGCTAAATCATGTGTTCTGCGTGGATTTGAAGCTAACTCGTTTGTTTCGACTGCACTTGAAGCAATATCACTTATATCGCTAGTATCAGAAGCTAAATCATTTGTTTCGCATGGATTTGAAGCTAAACCTGCAACGTCGCATTGATTTGCAGCTAAATCATGTGTTTCGCATGGATCTGAAGCTTACTCGTTTGTTTCCCCTGCATTTGAAGCTATATCATTTATATCGCAAGTATCTGATGCTAAATCATTTGTTTCGCATGGATTTGTCGCTAAATCTTCTACATCGCATTGATTTGCAGCAAAATCATGTGTTTCGCTTTGATTTGATGCTAACTCGTTTGTTTCCCTTGCATTTGAAGCTATATCACTTATATCGCAATTATCTGATGCTAAATCATTAGTTTCGCATGGATTTGAAGCAAAACCTTCTACATCGCATTGATTTGAACCTAAATCATGTGTTTCGCACGAATTTGAAGCTAATAGATGTGTTTCGCATCAATTTTAAGCTAAATCATGTGTTACGTATTGAATTGAAGCTAACTGGTTTGTTTCGGCAGCATTTGAAGCTATATAGCCTATATCCCAACTGTTTGAATCTTAATCATTTGTTTCGCATGGATTTGAAGCTAAACCTTCTACATCGCATTGATTTGCAGCTAAATCCTGTGTCTCGCATGGATTTGAAGCTTACTCGTCTGTTTCGTCTGCATTTGAAGCCATATCACTTATATCCCGAGTGTTTGAAGCTAAATGAGTTGTTCCGCATGGATTAGAAACTAAGCCATCTACTTCGCATTGATTTGAAGCCAAATCCTTTGTTTCGCATGGATTTGGAGCTAACTCGTTTGTTTCTCCTGCATTTGAAGCTATATCACAAATCGAATGTATGTGACCCTAAATCTTTTATTTCGCGTGGGTTTGAAGCTAAGCATTCAACAGCGCATTGATTTGCTGCTAAATCATGTGTTTTACATGGATTTGAAGCTAAGCATTCTACATCGCATAGATTTGAAGCTTGCTCGTTTGTTCCGTCTGCATTTGAAACTATATCACTTATATCGCAAGTATCTGAAGCTAAATCATTTGTGTCGCATGGATTTGAAGCTAAACCTACTACATAGCATTGATTTGAAGCTCAATCATGTGTTTTGCATGGATTTGAAGCTAACTCGTTTGTTTCCCCTGCATTTGAAGCTATGTCACTTATATCGCGAGTAACTGATGCTAAATCACTTGATTCGCATGGATTTGAAGCTAAACCTTCTACACCGCATTGATTTGCATCTAAATCATGTGTTTCGCATGGATTTGAAGCTAAGCATTCTACATCGTATAGATTTGAACCTTGCTCGTTTGTTCCGTCTGCATTTGAAACTATATCACTTATATCGCAAGTATCTGAAGCTAAATCATGTGTTTCGTATGGATTTGCTGCTAACTCGTTTCTTTCCCCTGCATTTGAAGCAATATCACTTATATCGCATGTATCTGATGCAAAATCATTTGCGTCGCATGGATTTGAAGGTAACTTGTTTCGCCTGCATTTGAAGTTATATCACTTGTATCGCAAGTTTTTGAAGAAAAATCATTTTTTTCGCACGGATTTGAAGCTAAACCTTCTACATCGCATTGATTTGCAGTTCAATCATGTCTTTCGCATGGATTTGAAGCTAACTCGTTTGTTTCGTCTGCATTTGAAGCTAAAACTTCCACATCGCATTGATTTGCAGCTAAATCATGTGTTTGGCATGGATTTGAAGCTTACTCGTTTGTTTCGCATGCAGATGAAGCTATATCACATATATCGCAATTATCTGAAGCTAAATCATTGGTTTCGCATCGAGTTGAAGCTAAACCTTCTACATCGCATTGATTTGCAGCTAAATCCTGTGTTTCGCATGGATTTGAAGCTTACTCGTCTGTTTCGTCTGCATTTGAAGCTATATCACTTATATCCCGAGTGTTTGAAGCTAAATCAGTTGTTTCGCATGGATTCGAAGCTAAACCTTCTACATTGCATTGATTTGAAGCTAAATCATGTGTTTCGCTTGTATATGAAGCTAACTTGTTTGTTTCGCCTGCAGTTGTATCTATATCACTTATATCGCAAGTATTTGAAGCTATATCATTTGTTCCGCATCGATTAGAAGCTAAGCCTTCTACTTCGCATTGTTTTGAAGCTAAATCGTTTGTTTCGCATGGATTTGGAGCTAACTCGTTTGTTTCTCCTGCGTTTGAAGCTATATCACGAATCGAATGTATCTGATCCTAAATCATTTGTTTCGCTTGGGCTTGAAGCTAAGCATTCTAGATCGCATTGATTTGCTGCTGAATCATGCGCTTCGCATGGATTTGAAGCTAACTCGTTTGTTTCGTCTGCATTTGAAGCTATATCACTTATATCGCAAGTATCTGAAGCTAAATCATTGGTTTCGCGTGGATTTGAAGCTGAACCTTCTACATAGCAATGATTTGAAGCTCAATCATGTGTTTTGCATGGATTTGCTGCTATCTCGTTTGTTTCCCCTGCATTTGAAGCTATATCACTTATATCGCATGTATCTGATGCAAAATCATTTGTGTCGCATGGATTTGAAGGTTACTTGTTTCGCCTGCATTTGAAGCTATATCACTTGTATCGCATGTATCTGATGCAAAATCATTTGTATCGCATGGATTTGAAGGTTACTTGGTTCGCCTGCATTTGAAGCTATATCACTTGTATCGCAAGTATTTGAAGAAAAATAATTTTTTTCGCATGGATTTGAAGCTAAACCTTCTACATCGCATTGATTTGCAGTTCAATCATGTCTTTCGCATGGATTTGAAGCTAACTCGTTTGTTTCGTCTGCATTTGAAGCTACGTCACTTATATCGCAAGTATCTGATGCTAAATCATTTGTGTCGCGTGGATTTGAAGCAAAACCTTCTACATCGCATTGATTTGCAGCTAAATCATGTGTTTCGCACGAATTTGAAGCTAATAGATGTGTTTCGCATTAATTTTAAGCTAAATCATGTGTTACGTATGGAATTGAAGTTAACTGGTCTGTTTCTCCTGCATTTGATGCTATATCACAAATCGAATGTATGTGACCCTAAATAATTTGCTTCGCGTGGGTTTGAATCTAAGCATTCTACATCGCATTGATTTGCTGCTAAATCATGTGTTTCGCATGGATTTGAAGCTAACTCGTTTGTTTCGTCTGCATTTGAAGCTATATCTCTTATATCCCAAGTGTTTGCAGCTCAATCATTTGTTTCGCATGGATTTGAAGCTAAACCTTCTAAATCGCATGAATTTTAAGCTCAATCATGTTTTCCGCATGGATTTGAAGCTAACTCGATTGTTTCGTCTGTACTTGAAGCAATATCACATATATCGCTAGTATCTGAAGCTAAATCATTTGTTCCGCATGGATTTGAAGCAAAACCTGCTAAATCGCATTGATTTGCAGCTAAATCATGTGTTTCGCTTGGATTTGAAGCTAATAGATGTGTTTCGCATTAATTTTAAGCTAAATCATGTGTTACGTATGGAATTGAAGCTAACTGGTTTGTTTCGCCTGCATTTGAAGCTATATAGCTTATATCCAAACTGTTTGAAGCTCAATCATTTGTTTCGCATGGATTTGAAGCTAACTCGTTTGTTGCGCATGCAGTTGAATCTAAATAACGTATATCACAAGTATCTGAATCTAAAGTATTTGTTTGGCATGGATTTGAATCTAATCCACGTGTATCGCATGAGTTTTAAGCTAAATCATGTGTTCTGCGTGGATTTGAAGCTAACTCGTTTGTTTCGACTGCACTTGAAGCAATATCACTTATATCGCTAGTATCAGAAGCTAAATCATTTGTTTCGCATGGATTTGAAGCTAAACCTGCAACGTCGCATTGATTTGCAGCTAAATCATGTGTTTCGCATGGATCTGAAGCTTACTCGTTTGTTTCCCCTGCATTTGAAGCTATATCATTTATATCGCAAGTATCTGATGCTAAATCATTTGTTTCGCATGGATTTGTCGCTAAATCTTCTACATCGCATTGATTTGCAGCAAAATCATGTGTTTCGCTTTGATTTGATGCTAACTCGTTTGTTTCCCTTGCATTTGAAGCTATATCACTTATATCGCAATTATGTGATGCTAAATCATTAGTTTCGCATGGATTTGAAGCAAAACCTTCTACATCGCATTGATTTGAACCTAAATCATGTGTTTCGCACGAATCTGAAGCTAATAGATGTGTTTCGCATCAATTTTAAGCTAAATCATGTGTTACGTATTGAATTGAAGCTAACTGGTTTGTTTCGGCAGCATTTGAAGCTATATAGCCTATATCCCAACTGTTTGAATCTTAATCATTTGTTTCGCATGGATTTGAAGCTAAACCTTCTTCATCGCATTGATTTGCAGCTAAATCCTGTGTTTCGCATGGATTTGAAGCTTACTCGTCTGTTTCGTCTGCATTTGAAGCCATATCACTTATATCCCGAGTGTTTGAAGCTAAATGAGTTGTTCCGCATGGATTAGAAACTAAGCCTTCTACTTCGCATTGATTTGAAGCCAAATCCTTTGTTTCGCATGGATTTGGAGCTAACTCGTTTGTTTCTCCTGCATTTGAAGCTATATCACTAATCGAATGTATGTGACCCTAAATCTATTATTTCGCGTGGGTTTGAAGCTAAGCATTCAACATCGCATTGATTTGCTGCTAAATCATGTGTTTTACATGCATTTGAAGCTAAGCATTCTACATCGCATAGATTTGAAGCTTGCTCGTTTGTTCCGTCTGCATTTGAAACTATATCACTTATATCGCAAGTATCTGAAGCTAAATCATGTGTTTCGCATGGATTTGCTGCTAACTCGTTTCTTTCCCCTGCATTTGAAGCAATATCACTTATATCGCATGTATCTGATGCAAGATCATTTGCGTCGCATGAATTTGAAGGTAACTTGTTCCGCCTGCATTTGAAGTTATATCACTTGTATCGCATGTATCTGATGCAAAATCATTTGTATCGCATGGATTTGAAGGTTACTTGGTTCGCCTGCATTTGAAGCTATATCACTTGTATCGCAAGTATTTGAAGAAAAATAATTTTTTTCGCATGGATTTGAAGCTAAACCTTCTACATCGCATTGATTTGCAGTTCAATCATGTCTTTCGCATGGATTTGAAGCTAACTCGTTTGTTTCGTCTGCATTTGAAGCTACGTCACTTATATCGCAAGTATCTGATGCTAAATCATTTGTGTCGCGTGGATTTGAAGCAAAACCTTCTACATCGCATTGATTTGCAGCTAAATCATGTGTTTCGCACGAATTTGAAGCTAATAGATGTGTTTCGCATTAATTTTAAGCTAAATCATGTGTTACGTATGGAATTGTAGTTAACTGGTCTGTTTCTCCTGCATTTGATGCTATATCACAAATCGAATGTATGTGACCCTAAATAATTTGCTTCGCGTGGGTTTGAATCTAAGCATTCTACATCGCATTGATTTGCTGCTAAATCATGTGTTTCGCATGGATTTGAAGCTAACTCGTTTGTTTCGTCTGCATTTGAAGCTACGTCACTTATATCGCAAGTATCTGATGCTAAATCATTTGTGTCGCGTGGATTTGAAGCAAAACCTTCTAAATCGCATTGATTTGCAGCTATATCATGTGTTTCGCATGGATTTGAAGCTAACTCGTTTGTTTCCCCTGCATTTAAAGCTATATCACAAATCGAAAGTATGTGACTCTAAATCATTTGTTTCGCGTGGGTTTGAAGCTAAGCATTCTACATCGCATTCATTTGCTGCTAAATCATGTGTTTTGCACGGATTTGAAGCTAACTCGTTTGTTTCGCATGCAGTTGAAGCTATATCACATATATCGCAATTATCTGATGCTAAATCATTAGTTTCGCATGGATTTGAAGCAAAACCTTCTACATCGCATTGATTTGAACCTAAATCATGTGTTTCGCATGAATTTGAAGCTAATAGATGTGTTTCGCAACAATTTTAAGCTAAATCATGTGTTACGTATTGAATTGAAGCTAAACCTTCTACATCGCATTGATTTGCAGCTAAATCCTGTGTTTCGCATGGATTTGAAGCTTACTCGTCTGTTTCGTCTGCATTTGAAGCCATATCACTTATATCCCGAGTGTTTGAAGCTAAATGAGTTGTTCCGCATGGATTAGAAACTAAGCCTTCTACTTCGCATTGATTTGAAGCCAAATCCTTTGTTTCGCATGGATTTGGAGCTAACTCGTTTGTTTCTCCTGCGTTTGAAGCTATATCACGAATCGAATGTATCTGATCCTAAATCATTTGTTTCGCGTGGGCTTGAAGCTAAGCATTCTAGATCGCATTGATTTGCTGCTGAATCATGCGCTTCGCATGGATTTGAAGCTAACTCGTTTGTTTCGTCTGTATTTGAAGCTATATCACTTATATCGCAAGTATCTGAAGCTAAATCATTGGTTTCGCGTGGATTTGAAGCTGAACCTTCTACATAGCAATGATTTGAAGCTCAATCATTTGTTTCGCATAGATATGAAGCTAAACCTTCTACATCGCATTGATTTGATACTAAACCTTGTGAACCGCATGGATTTCAATCTAAACCTTCTACATCGCATTGATTTGCAGCTAAATCATGTGTTTTGAATGAATTTTGAAGCTAACTCGTTTGATTCGTCTGCATTTGAAGCTATATCACTTATATCCCAAGTGTTTGAAGCTAAATCATTTGTTTCGCATGGATTTGAAGCTAAACCTTCTACATCGCATTGATTTGCAGCTAAATCATGTGTTTCGCATGGATTTGAAGCTAACTCGTTCGTTTCGCCTGCATTTGATTCTATATCACTCATATCGCAAGTATCTGATGCTAAATCATTTGTTTTTCATGGATTTGAATCTAAACCTTCTACATCGCATTTATTTGCAGCTAAATCATGTGTTTCGAATGGATTTTGAAGCTAACCCGTTTGGTTCGTCTGCAATTGAAGCTATATTACTTATATCCCAAGTGTTTGAATCTAAATCATTTGTTTCGCATGGATTTGAAGCTAAACCTTCTACATCGCATTGATTTGAACCTAAATCATTTGTTTCGCATGGATTTGAAGCTCAACCTTCTAAAGCGCATTTATTTGCAGCTAAATCATGTGATTCTCTTGTATTTGATACTATCTCGTTTGTTTCGATTGCATTTGAAGCTATGTCACTTATATCGCAAGTAACTGGCGCTAAATCATTGGTTTCGCATGGCTTTGAAGCAAAAATTCTACATCGCATAGATTTGAAGCTAGCTCGTTTGCTTCATCTGCATTTGAAGCTATATCACTTAAATCGCAAGTATTTGAAGAAAAATTATGTGTTTTGCATGGATTTGAAGCTAACTCGTTAGTTGCGCCTGCAGTTGAATCTATATCAGTTTTATCGAAAGTATCTGAATCTAAATCATTTGTTTCGCATGGATTTGACGCTATACCTTCTACATCGCATTGATTTGCAGCTAAATCATGTGTTTCGAATGGATTTTGAAGCTAACTCGTTTGATTCGTCTTCATTTGAAGATATTTCAACTATATTCCAAGTGTTTGAAGCTCAATCATTTGTTTCGCATAGATATGAAGCTAAACCTCCTACATCGCATTGATTTGATGCTAAACCTTGTGTACCGCATGAATTTGTAGCTAAACCTTCTACAGCGCACTGATTTGCAGCTAAATCATGTGTTTCGCATGGATTTGAAGCTAACTCGTTAGTTGCGCCTGCATTTGAAACTATATCAGTTTTATCGAAAGTATCTGAATCTAAATCATTTGTTTCGCATGGATTTGACGCTATACCTTCTACATCGCATTGATTTGCAGCTAAATCATGTGTTTCGAATGGATTTTGAAGCTAACTCGTTTGATTCGTCTTCATTTGAAGATATTTAAACTATATTCCAAGTGTTTGAAGCTCAATCATTTGTTTCGCATAGATTCGAAGGTAACTTGTTTCGCCTGCATTTGAAGTTATATCACTTGTATCGCAAGTTTTTGAAGAAAAATCATTTTTTTCGCACGGATTTGAAGCTAAACCTTCTACATCGCATTGATTTGCAGTTCAATCATGTCTTTCGCATGGATTTGAAGCTAACTCGTTTGTTTCGTCTGCATTTGAAGCTAAAACTTCCACATCGCATTGATTTGCAGCTAAATCATGTGTTTGGCATGGATTTGAAGCTTACTCGTTTGTTTCGCATGCAGATGAAGCTATATCACATATATCGCAATTATCTGAAGCTAAATCATTGGTTTCGCATCGAGTTGAAGCTAAACCTTCTACATCGCATTGATTTGCAGCTAAATCCTGTGTTTCGCATGGATTTGAAGCTTACTCGTCTGTTTCGTCTGCATTTGAAGCTATATCACTTATATCCCGAGTGTTTGAAGCTAAATCAGTTGTTTCGCATGGATTCGAAGCTAAACCTTCTACATTGCATTGATTTGAAGCTAAATCATGTGTTTCGCTTGTATATGAAGCTAACTTGTTTGTTTCGCCTGCAGTTGTATCTATATCACTTATATCGCAAGTATTTGAAGCTATATCATTTGTTCCGCATCGATTAGAAGCTAAGCCTTCTACTTCGCATTGTTTTGAAGCTAAATCGTTTGTTTCGCATGGATTTGGAGCTAACTCGTTTGTTTCTCCTGCGTTTGAAGCTATATCACGAATCGAATGTATCTGATCCTAAATCATTTGTTTCGCTTGGGCTTGAAGCTAAGCATTCTAGATCGCATTGATTTGCTGCTGAATCATGCGCTTCGCATGGATTTGAAGCTAACTCGTTTGTTTCGTCTGCATTTGAAGCTATATCACTTATATCGCAAGTATCTGAAGCTAAATCATTGGTTTCGCGTGGATTTGAAGCTGAACCTTCTACATAGCAATGATTTGATGCTCAATCATGTGTTTTGCATGGATTTGCTGCTATCTCGTTTGTTTCCCCTGCATTTGAAGCTATATCACTTATATCGCATGTATCTGATGCAAAATCATTTGTGTCGCATGGATTTGAAGGTTACTTGTTTCGCCTGCATTTGAAGCTATATCACTTGTATCGCATGTATCTGATGCAAAATCATTTGTGTCGCGTGGATTTGAAGGTTACTTGGTTCGCCTGCATTTGAATATCACTTGTATCGCAAGTATTTGAAGAAAAATCATTTTTTTCGCATGGATATGAAGCTAAACCTTCTACATCGCATTGATTTGCAGTTCAATCATGTCTTTCGCATGGATTTGAAGCTAACTCGTTTGTTTCGTCTGCATTTGAAGCTATGTCACTTATATCGCAAGTATCTGATGCTAAATCATTTGTGTCGCGTGGATTTGAAGCAAAACCTTCTACATCGCATTGATTTGCAGCTAAGTCATGTGTTTCGCACGAATTTGAAGCTAATAGATGTGTTTCGCATTAATTTTAAGCTAAATGATGTGTTACGTATGGAATTGTAGTTAACTGGTCTGTTTCGCAAGCATTTGAAGCTATATAGCCTATATCGCAAGTATCTGAAGCTCAATCATTTGTGTCGCATGTATTTGAAGCTAAACTTGCCACACAGCATTGATTTTAAGCTTAATCATGTGTTTTGCATGGTATTGAGGCTAACGCGTTTGTTTCCCCTGCATTTGAAGCTTTATCACTTATATCGCATGTATCTGATGCAAAATCATTTGCGTCGCATGGATTTGAAGGTAACTTGTTTCGCCTGCATTTGAAGTTATATCACTTGTATCGCATGGATTTGAAGCTAAGCCTTCTACATCGCATTGATTTGCATCTAAATCATGTGTTTTACATGGATTTGAAGCTAAGCATTCTACATCGCATAGATTTGAAGCTTGCTCGTTTGTTCCGTCTGCATTTGAAACTATATCACTTATATCGCAAGTATATGAAGCTAAATCATTGGTTTCGCATGGATTTGATGCTAAACATTCTACATCGCATTGATTTGAAGCTAAATCATGTCTTTCGCTTGGATTTGAAGCTAACTCGTTTGTTTCCCCTGCATTTGAAGCTATATCACTTATATCGCAAGTATCTAATGCTAAATCATTTGTTTCGCATGGATTTGACGCTAAACTTTCTACATCGCATTGATTTGCAGCAAAATCATGTGTTTCGCTTGGATATGAAGCTAACTCGTTTGTTTCGCATGCATTTGAAGCTAAACCCTCTACATCGCATTCATTTAAAGCTAAATCATGTGATTCGCTTGGATTGGAAGCTAACTCGTTTATTTCGTCTGCATTTGAAGCTGTATCACTTATATCGCTAGTATCTGAAGCTAAATCATTTGTGTCTCATGGATTTGAAGCTGAACCTTCTACAGAGCATTGATTTGCAGCAAAATCATGTGCTTCGCATGGATTAGAAGCTAACTCGTTTGTTTCGTCTGCGTTTGAAGCTATGTCACTTATGTCGTAAGTATCTGAAGCTAAATCATTTGGTTCGCATGGATTTGAAGCTAAGCCTTCTACTTCGCATTGATTTGCTGCTAAATCATGTGTTTCGCGTGGATTTGAAGCTAACTCGTTTGTTTCGCATGAAGTTGAAGCTATATCACCTATATCCGCAGTGTGTGAAGCTCAATCATTTGTTTCGCATGGATTTGAAGCTAAACCATCTACTTCGCATTAATTTGAAGCTAAGTCATTTGTTCCGCATGGACTTGAAGCTAAACCTTCTACATCGCATGGATTTGAAGCTAACTTGTTTGTTGCGCATGCAGTTGAAGCTAAATCATGTATAAATCAAGTATATGAAGTTAAACTATTCGTGTCACACGGATTTGAAACTATGCCTTCTACTTTGCATTGATTTGTAGCTTAATCAGGTGTATTGCATGGATTTGAAGCTATCTCGTTTGTTTCGCATGAAGTCGAATCCAAATCATGTATATCACATGTACTTGAAGCTAAACAATTTGATTCGTATAGATTTGAAGCTCTGCCTTGTACTTCGCATTGATTTGAAGGTAAATCATGTGTTTCGCATGGATTTGAAGCTAACTCGTTTGTTTCGCATGAAGTTGAAGCTAAATCATGTATATCACATGTACTTGAAGCTAAACCATTTGATTCGCATAGATCCTGAAGCTAAGCCTTCTACTTCGCATTGATTTGAAGCTACATCATGTGATTCGCTTGGATTTGAAGCTAACTCGTTTGTTTCGTCTGCATTTGAAGCTATATCACTTCTATCCCAAGAGTTTGAAGCTAAATCATTTGTTTCGCATTGATTTGAAGCTAAACCTTCTACATCGCATTGATTTGAAACTAAATCATGTGTTTCACATGGAGTTGTAGCAAAACCTTCTACATCGCCTTGACTTGTTTCTAAATCATTTGTTTCGCACGGATTTGAAGCTAACTCGTTTGTTGCGCTTGCAGATGGATCCAAATAACGTATATCCTAAGCATTTGTAGCTAAACCATCTGTTTCGTATGGATTTGAAGCTAATCCTTCTACTTCGAATTGATTTGTAGCTAAATCATGTGTATCGCATGGATCTTGAAGCTAATTCTTTTGTGTTCCCTACATTTGAAGCTATATCACTTATATCGCAAGTATCTGAACCTAAATCATTTGTTTCGCATGGACGTGACGCTAAACCTTCTACATCGCATTGATTTGCAGCAAAATCATGTGTTACGCTTGGATTTGAAGCTAACTCGTTTGTTTCCCTTGCATTTGAAGCTGTATCACTTATATCGCAATTATCTGATGCTAAATCATTAGTTTCGCATAGATTTGAAGCTAAACATTCTACATCGCATTGATTTGCTTCTAAATCATGTGTTTCGCATGGATTTGCAGGTAACTCGTTCGTTTCACCTGCATTTGATGCTTTATCACTTATATCGCAAGTATCTGAAGCTAAATCATTTGTTTCGCATGGATTAGAAGCTAAACCTTCTACATCGCATTGATTTGCAGCTAAATCATGTGTTTCGCATGGATTTGATGCTAACTCGTTTGTTTCGTCTCCATTTGAAGCTATATCACTTATATCCCAAGCATCTGAAGCTAAATCATTTGTGTCGCATGGATTTGTAGCTGAACCTTCTCCGTAGCATGGATTTGAAGCTTAATCATGTGTTTTGCATGGATTTGAAGCTAACTCGTTTGTTTCGTCTGCATTTGAAACTATATAATTTATATCGCAATGATTTGAAGCCAAATCATTGGTGTCGCATGGATTTGAAACTAAACCTTCTACATCGCATTGATTTGATGCTACATCATGTGTTCCGCATGGATTTGCATCTAAACCTTCTTCATCGCATTGATTTGCAGCTAAATCATGTGTTTCGCGTGGCTTTGGAGCTAAACATTCTACAGCGCATAGATTTGAAGCTAGCTCGTTTGTTCCGTCTGCATTTGAAACTATATCACATATATCGCAAGTATCTGAAGCTGAATCATTTGTTCCGCATGGATTTGAAGCTGAGCCTTCTACTTCGCATTGATTTGAAGCTAAATCGTTTGTTTCGCATGGATTTGGAGCTAACTCGTTTGTTTCTCCTGCATTTGAAGCTATATCACTTATATCCCAAGTGTTTGCAGCTCAATCATTTGTTTCGCATGGATTTGAAGCTAAACCATCTACTTCGCATTAATTTGAAGCTAAATCATTTGTTCCGCATGGATTTGAAGCTAAGCCTTCTACTTCGCATTGATTTGCTGCTAAATCATGTGTTTCGCGTGGATTTGAAGCTAACTCGTTTGTTTCGCATGAAGTTGAAGCTATATCACCTATATCCGCAGTGTGTGAAGCTCAATCATTTGTTTCGCATGGATTTGAATCTAAACCATCTACTTCGCATTAATTTGATGCTAAGTCATTTGTTCCGCATGGATTTGAAGCTAAACCTTCTACATCGCATGGATTCGAAGCTAACTTGTTTGTTGCGCATGCAGTTGAAGCTAAATCATGTATAAAACAAGTATATGAAGTTAAACTATACGTTTCACACGGATTTGAAACTATGCCTTCTACTTTGCATTGATTTGAAGCTTAATCAGGTGTATTGCATGGATTTGAAGCTATCTCGTTTGTTTCGCATGAAGTCGAATCCAAATCATGTATATCACATGTACTTGAAGCTAAACAATTTGATTCGCATAAATTTGAAGCTCTGCCTTGTACTTCGCATTGATTTGAAGGTAAATCATGTGTTTCGCATGGATTTGAAGCTAACTCGTTTGTTTCGCATGAAGTTGAAGCTAAATCATGTATATCACATGTACTTGAAGCTAAACCATTTGATTCGCATAGATCCTGAAGCTAAGCCTTCTACTTCGCATTGATTTGAAGCTACATCATGTGATTCGCTTGGATTTGAAGCTAACTCGTTTGTTTCGTCTGCATTTGAAGCTATATCACTTCTATCCCAAGAGTTTGAAGCTAAATCATTTGTTTCGCATTGATTTGAAGCTAAACCTTCTACATCGCATTGATTTGAAACTAAATCTTGCCTTTCGCATGCATTTGAAACTTAATCATGTGTTTTGCATGGATTTGAAGCCGACTCGTTTGTTTCGTCTGCATTTGAAGCTGTATCACTTGTATCGCATATATCTGAAGCCAAATCATTTGTTTCGCATGGATTTGGAGCTAACTCGTTTGTTTCTCCTGCATTTGAACCTATATCACAAATCGAAAGTATGTGACCCTAAATCATTTGTTTCGCGTGTGTTTGAAGCTAAGCATTCTACATCGCAATTGATTTGCTGCTAAATCATGTGTTTCGCATGGATTTGAAGCTAACTGGTTTGTTTCGTCTCCATTTGAAGCTATATCACTTATATCCCAAGTATCTGCAGCTAAATCATATTTGACGCATGGATTTGTAGCTGAACCTTCTACATAGCATTGATTTGAAGCTCAATCATGTGTTTTGCATGGATTTGCTGCTAAATCGTTTGTTTCCCCTGCATTTGATACTATATATTTTATATCGCAAGGATTTGAAGCCAAATCATTTGTGTCGCATGGATTTGAAGCTAAACCTTCTACATTGCATTGATTTGAATTTCAATCATGTGTTTTGCATGGATTTGATGCTAACTCGTTTGTTTCCCCTGCATGTCACTTATATCGCGAGCAACTGATGCTAAATCACTTGATTCGCATGGATTTGAAGCTAAACCTTCTACATCGCATTGATTTGCATCTAAATCATGTGTTTCGCAAGGATTTGAAGCTAACTCGTTTGTTTAGTCTGCATTTGAAGGTATATCACTTATATCCCAAGTGTTTGAAGCTAAATCATTTGTTTCGCATGGATTTGAAGCTAAACCTTCTACATCGCATTGATTTGCTTCTAAATCATTTGTGTCGCATGGATTTGAAGCTAAACCTTCTACATCGCATTGATTTGCAGCTAAATCCTGTGTTTCGCATGGATTTGAAGCATACTCGTCTGTTTCGTCTGCATTTGAAGCTATATCACTTATATCCCGAGCGTTTGTAGCTAAATCAGTTGTTTCGCATGGATTCGAAGCTAAACCTTCTACATCGTGAAGCCAAATCATTTGTTTCGCATGGATTTGGAGCTAACTCGTTTGTTTCTCCTGCATTTGAATCTATATCACAAATCGAAAGTATGTGACCCTAAATCATTTGTTTCGCGTGTGTTTGAAGCTAAGCATTCTACATCGCAATTGATTTGCTGCTAAATCATGTGTTTCGCATGGATTTGAAGCTAACTCGTTTGTTTCGTCTCCATTTGAAGCTATATCACTTATATCCCAAGTATCTGCAGCTAAATCATATGTGACGCATGGATTTGTAGCTGAACCTTCTACATAGCATTGATTTGAAGCTCAATCATGTGTTTTGCATGGATTTGCTGCTAAATCGTTTGTTTCCCCTGCATTTGAAAATATATATTTTATATCGCAAGGATTTGAAGCCAAATCATTTGTGTCGCATGGATTTGAAGCTAAACCTTCTACATTGCATTGATTTGAAGCTCAATCATGTGTTTTGCATGGATTTGATGCTAACTCGTTTGTTTCCCCTGCATGTCACTTATATCGCGAGCAACTGATGCTAAATCACTTGATTCGCATGGTTTTGAAGCTAAACCTTCTACATCGCATTGATTTGCATCTAAATCATGTGTTTCGCAAGGATTTGAAGCTAACTCGTTTGTTTAGTCTGCATTTGAAGGTATATCACTTATATCCCAAGTGTTTGAAGCTAAATCATTTGTTTCGCATGGATTTGAAGCTAAACCTTCTACATCGCATTGATTTGCTTCTAAATCATTTGGTGTCGCATGGATTTGAAGCTAAACCTTCTACAACGCATTGATTTGCAGCTAAATCCTGTGTTTCGCATGGATTTGAAGCATACTCGTCTGTGTCGTCTGCATTTGAAGCTATATCACTTATATCCCGAGCGTTTGTAGCTAAATCAGTTGTTTCGCATGGATTCGAAGCTAAACCTTCTACATCGCATTGATTTGAAGCTAAATCATGTGTTTCGCTTCTATATGAAGCTAACTCGTTTGTTTCGCCTGCAGTTGAATCTATATCACCTATCTCGCAAGTATTTGAAGCTAAATCATTTGTGTCGCATGGATTTGAAGCTAAACCTACTACATAGCATTGATTTGAAGCTCAATCATGTGTTTTGCATGGATTTGAAGTTAACTCGTTTGTTTCCCCTGCATTTGAAGCTATGTCACTTATATCGCGAGCAACTGATGCTAAATCACTTGATTCGCATGGATTTGAAGCTAAACCTTCTACATCGCATTGATTTGCATCTAAATCATGTGTTTCGCAAGGATTTGAAGCTAACTCGTTTGTTTAGTCTGCATTTGAAGGTATATCACTTATATCCCAAGTGTTTGAAGCTAAATCATTTGTTTCGCATGGATTTGAAGCTAAACCTTCTACATAGCATTGATTTGCTTCTAAATCATTTGTGTCGCATGGATTCGAAGCTAAACCTTCTACATCGCATTGATTTGAAGCTAAATCATGTGTTTCGCTTGTATATGAAGCTAACTCGTTTGTTTCGCCTGCAGTTGAATCTATATCACCTATATCGCAAGTATTTGAAGCTAAATCATTTGTGTCGCATGGATTTGAAGCTAAACCTACTACATAGCATTGATTTGAAGCTCAATCATGTGTTTTGCATGGATTTGAAGTTAACTCGTTTGTTTCCCCTGCATTTGAAGCTATGTCACTTATATCGCGAGCAACTAATGCTAAATCACTTGATTCGCATGGATTTGAAGCTAAACCTTCTACATCGCATTGATTTGCATCTAAATCATGTGTTTCGCAAGGATTTGAAGCGAACTCGTTTGTTTAGTCTGCATTTGAAGGTATATCACTTATATCCCAAGTGTTTGAAGCTAAATCATTTGTTTCGCATGGATTTGAAGCTAAACCTTCTACATCGCATTGATTTGACGATAAATCATGTGTTTCGCTTGGATATGAAGCTAACTCGTTTGTTTCGTCTGCATTTGAAGCTATATCACTTATATCGCAAGTATCAGAATCTAAATCATTTGTGTCGCATTGATTAGAAGCTATCTCGTTTGTTACGTCTGCATTTGAAGCTATATCACTTATATCGCAAGTATCTGAAGTTAAATCATTGGTTTCGCAATGATTTGATGCTAAACCTTCTACATAGCATTGATCTGAATCTATATCATGTGTTTCGCATGGAGCTGTAGCTAAACCTTCTACATCGCATTGATTTGCTTCTAAATCATTTGTTTCGCATGGATTTGAATCTTACTCGTTTGTTTCGTCTGCACTTGGAGCAACATCACTTATATCGCGAGTATCTGAAGCTAAATCATTGGTTTCGCATGGATTTGAAGCTAAACCTTCGTCATCGCATTGATTTGCTGTTAAATCATGTGTTTTGCATGGATTTGAAGCTAACTCCTTTATTTCCCTTGCAATTGTAGCTATATCACTTATATCGCAATTATCTGATGCTAAATCACTTGATTCGCATGGATTTGAAGCTAAACCTTCTAAATCGCATTGATTTCAAGCTATATCATATGTTTCACATGGACTTGAAGCTAACTCTTTTGTTCAACCTTCATTTTAAGCTATATCAATTATATCACAAGTATCTCATGCTTCATCATTTGTTTCGCATCGAGTTGAAGCTAAACCTTCTACATCGCATTGATTTGCAGCTAAATCCTGTGTTTCGCATGGATTTGAAGCTTACTCGTCTGTTTCGTCTGCATTTGAAGCTATATCACTTATATCCCGAGTGTTTGAAGCTAAATCAGTTGTTTCGCATGGATTCGAAGCTAAACCTTCTACATTGCATTGATTTGAAGCTAAATCATGTGTTTCGCTTGTATATGAAGCTAACTCGTTTGTTTCGCCTGCAGTTGTATCTATATCACTTATATCGCAAGTATTTGAAGCTAAATCATTTGTTCCGCATCGATTAGAAGCTAAGACTTCTACTTCGCATTGATTTGAAGCTAAATCGATTGTTTCGCATGGATTTGAAGCTAACTCGATTGTTTCGTCTGTACTTGAAGCAATATCACATATATCGCTACTATCTGAAGCTAAATCATTTGTTTCGCATGGATTTGAAGCAAAACCTTCTAAATCGCATTGATTTGCAGCTATATCATGTGTTTCGCATGGATTTGAAGCTAACTCCTTTGTTTCCGCTGCATTTAAAGCTGTATCACAAATCGAAAGTATGTGACTCTAAATCATTTGTTTCGCGTGGGTTTGAAGCTAAGCATTCTACATCGCATTCATTTGCTGCTAAATCATGTGTTTTGCACGGATTTGAAGCTAACTCGTTTGTTTCGCATGCAGTTGAAGCTATATCACATATATCGCAAGTATCTGAAGCTAAATCATTGGTTTCGCATGGATTTGAAGCTAAACCTTCGACATCGCATTGATTTGCTGTTAAATCATGTGTTTTGCATGGATTTGAAGCTAACTCGTTTGTTTCCCTTGCATTTGAAGCTATATCACTTATATCGCAATTATCTGATGCTAAATCATTAGTTTCGCATGGATTTGAAGCTAAAACCTTCTACATCGCATTGATTTGACGATAAATCATGTGTTCGCTTGGATATGAAGCTAACTCGTTTGTTTCGCCTGCAGTTGAATCTATATCACTTATATCGCAACTATTTGAAGCTAAATCAGTTGTTCCGCATGGAGTAGAAGCTGAGCCTTCTACTTCGCATTGATTTGAAGCTAAATCGTTTGTTTCGCATGGATTTGGAGCTAACTCGTTTGTTTGTCCTGCATTTGAAGCTATATCACGAATCGAATGTATCTGATCCTAAATCATTTGTTTCGCGTGGGTTTGAAGCTAAGCATTCTAGGTCGCATTGATTTGCTGCTAAATCATGCGTTTCGCATGGATTTGAAGCTAACTCGTTCGTTTCGTCTGCATTTGAAGCTATATCACTTGTATCGCAAGTATCTGAAGCTAAATCATTGGTTTCGCATGGATATGATGCTAAACCTTCTACATCGCATTGATTTGCAGCTAAATCCTGTGTTTCGCATGGATTTGAAGCTTACTCGTCTGTTTCGTCTGCATTTGAAGCTATATCACTTATATCCCGAGTGTTTGAAGCTAAATCAGTTGTTTCGCATGGATTCGAAGCTAAACCTTCTACATTGCATTGATTTGAAGCTAAATCATGTGTTTCGCTTGTATATGAAGCTAACTCGTTTGTTTCGCCTGCAGTTGTATCTATATCACTTATATCGCAAGTATTTGAAGCTAAATCATTTGTTCCGCATCGATTAGAAGCTAAGACTTCTACTTCGCATTGATTTGAAGCTAAATCGATTGTTTCGCATGGATTTGAAGCTAACTCGATTGTTTCGTCTGTACTTGAAGCAATATCACATATATCGCTACTATCTGAAGCTAAATCATTTGTTTCGCATGGGATTTGAAGCAAAACCTTCTAAATCGCATTGATTTGCAGCTATATCATGTGTTTCGCATGGATTTGAAGCTAACTCCTTTGTTTCCCCTGCATTTAAAGCTATATCACAAATCGAAAGTATGTGACTCTAAATCATTTGTTTCGCGTGGGTTTGAAGCTAAGCATTCTACACCGCATTCATTTGCTGCTAAATCATGTGTTTTGCACGGATTTGAATCTAACTCGTTTGTTTCGCATGCAGTTGAAGCTATATCACATATATCGCAAGTATCTGAAGCTAAATCATTGGTTTCGCATGGATTTGAAGCTAAACCTTCTACATCGCATTGATTTGACGATAAATCATGTGTTCGCTTGGATATGAAGCTAACTCGTTTGTTTCGCCAGCAGTTGAATCTATATCACTTATATCGCAAGTATTTGAAGCTAAATCATTTGTTCCGCATGGATTAGAAGCTAAGCCCTTCTACTTCGCATTGATTTGAAGCTAAATCGTTTGTTTCGCATGGATTTGGAGCTAACTCGTTTGTTTCTCCTGCATTTGAAGCTATATCACGAATCGAATGTATCTGATCCTAAATAATTTGCTTCGCGTGGGTTTGAATCTAAGCATTCTACATCGCATTGATTTGCTGCTAAATCATGTGTTTCGCATGGATTTGAAGCTAACTCGTTTGTTTCGTCTGCATTTGAAGCTATATCACTTATATCCTAAGTGTTTGCAGCTCAATCATTTGTTTCGCATGGATTTGAAGCTAAACCTTCTAAATCGCATGAATTTTAAGCTCAATCATGTTTTCCGCATGGATTTGAAGGTAACTCGATTGTTTCGTCTGTACTTGAAGCAATATCACATATATCGCTAGTATCTGAAGCTAAATCATTTGTTTCGCATGGATTTGAAGCAAAACCTTCTAAATCGCATTGATTTGCAGCTATATCATGTGTTTCGCATGGATTTGAAGCTAACTCGTTTGTTTCCCCTGCATTTAAAGCTGTATCACAAATCGAAAGTATGTGACTCTAAATCATTTGTTTCGCGTGGGTTTGAAGCTAAGCATTCTACATCGCATTCATTTGCTGCTAAATCATGTGTTTTGCACGGATTTGAAGCTAACTCGTTTGTTTCGCATGCAGTTGAAGCTATATCACATATATCGCAAGTATCTGAAGCTAAATCATTGGTTTCGCATGGATTTGAAGCTAAACCTTCGACATCGCATTGATTTGCTGTTAATCATGTGTTTTGCATGGATTTGAAGCTAACTCGTTTGTTTCCCTTGCATTTGAAGCTATATCACTTATATCGCAATTATCTGATGCTAAATCATTAGTTTCGCATGGATTTGAAGCTAAACCTTCTACATCGCATTGATTTGACGATAAATCATGTGTTCGCTTGGATATGAAGCTAACTCGTTTGTTTCGCTGCAGTTGAATCTATATCACTTATATCGCAAGTATTTGAAGCTAAATCAGTTGTTCCGCATGGAGTAGAAGCTGAGCCTTCTACTTCGCATTGATTTGAAGCTAAATCGTTTGTTTCGCATGGATTTGTAGCTAACTCGTTTGTTTGTCCTGCATTTGAAGCTATATCACGAATCGAATGTATCTGATCCTAAATCATTTGTTTCGCGTGGGTTTGAAGCTAAGCATTCTAGGTCGCATTGATTTGCTGCTAAATCATGCGTTTCGCATGGATTTGAAGCTAACTCGTTCGTTTCGTCTGCATTTGAAGCTATATCACTTGTATCGCAAGTATCTGAAGCTAAATCATTGGTTTCGCATGGATATGATGCTAAACCTTCTACATCGCATTGATTTGAAGCTAAATCATTTGTTCCGCATGGAGTAGAAGCTGAGCTTTCTACTTCGCATTGATTTGAAGCTAAATCGTTGTGTTCGCATGGATTTGGTGCTAACTCGTTTGTTTCTCCTGCATTTGAAGCTATATCACAAATCGAATGTATCTGATCCTAAATCATTTGTTTCGCGTGTTTTTGAAGCTAAGCATTCTACATCGCATTGATTTGCTGCTAAATCATGTGTTTCGCATGGATTTGAAGCTAACTCGTTTGTTTCGTCTGCATTTGAAGCTATATCACTTATATCCCAAGTGTTTTGCAGCTCAATCATTTGTTTCGCATGGATTTGAAGCTAAACATTCTACATCGCATAGATTTGAAGCTAGCTCGTTTTTTTCGTCTGCATTTGAAACTATATCACATATAACGCAAGTATCGGAAGCTGAATCCGTTTGTTCCGCATGGATTTGAAGCTGAGCCTTCTACTTCGCATTGATTTGAAGCTAAATCGTTTGTTTCGCATGGATTTGGAGCTAACTCGTTTGTTTCACCTGCATTTGAAGCTATATCACAAATCGAAGGTATGTGACCTTAAATCAGTTGTTTCGCGTGGGTTTGAAGCTAAGCATTCTACATCGCATTGATTTGCTGCTAAATCATGTGTTTCGCATGGATTTGAAGCTAACTCGTTTGATTCGTCTCCATTTGAAATTATATCACTTATATCCCAAGTATCTGAAGCTTAATCATTTGTGTTGCGTGGATTTGAAGCTGAACCTTCTACATAGCATTGATTTGAAGCTCAATCATGTGTTTTGCATGGATTTGCTGCTAAATCGTTTGTTTCCCCTGCATTTGATACTATATATTTTATATCGCAAGGATTTGAAGCCAAATCATTTGTGTCGCATGGATTTGAAGCTAAACCTTCTACATTGCATTGATTTGAAGCTCAATCATGTGTTTTGCATGGATTTGATGCTAACTCGTTTGTTTCCCCTGCATGTCACTTATATCGCGAGCAACTGATGCTAAATCACTTGATTCGCATGGATTTGAAGCTAAACCTTCTACATCGCATTGATTTGCATCTAAATCATGTGTTTCGCAAGGATTTGAAGCTAACTCGTTTGTTTAGTCTGCATTTGAAGGTATATCACTTATATCCCAAGTGTTTGAAGCTAAATCATTTGTTTCGCATGGATTTGAAGCTAAACCTTCTACATCGCATTGATTTGCTTCTAAATCATTTGTGTCGCATGGATTTGAAGCTAAACCTTCTACATCGCATTGATTTGCAGCTAAATCCTGTGTTTTGCATGGATTTGAAGCATACTCGTCTGTTTCGTCTGCATTTTGAAGCTATATCACTTATATCCCGAGCGTTTGTAGCTAAATCAGTTGTTTCGCATGGATTCGAAGCTAAACCTTCTACATCGCATATATCTGAAGCCAAATCATTTGTTTCGCATGGATTTGGAGCTAACTCGTTTGTTTCTCCTGCATTTGAATCTATATCACAAATCGAAAGTATGTGACCCTAAATCATTTGTTTCGCGTGTGTTTGAAGCTAAGCATTCTACATCGCAATTGATTTGCTGCTAAATCATGTGTTTCGCATGGATTTGAAGCTAACTCGTTTGTTTCGTCTCCATTTGAAGCTATATCACTTATATCCCAAGTATCTGCAGCTAAATCATATGTGACGCATGGATTTGTAGCTGAACCTTCTACATAGCATTGATTTGAAGCTCAATCATGTGTTTTGCATGGATTTGCTGCTAAATCGTTTGTTTCCCCTGCATTTGAAAATATATATTTTATATCGCAAGGATTTGAAGCCAAATCATTTGTGTCGCATGGATTTGAAGCTAAACCTTCTACATTGCATTGATTTGAAGCTCAATCATGTGTTTTGCATGGATTTGATGCTAACTCGTTTGTTTCCCCTGCATGTCACTTATATCGCGAGCAACTGATGCTAAATCACTTGATTCGCATGGTTTTGAAGCTAAACCTTCTACATCGCATTGATTTGCATCTAAATCATGTGTTTCGCAAGGATTTGAAGCTAACTCGTTTGTTTAGTCTGCATTTGAAGGTATATCACTTATATCCCAAGTGTTTGAAGCTAAATCATTTGTTTCGCATGGATTTGAAGCTAAACCTTCTACATCGCATTGATTTGCTTCTAAATCATTTGTGTCGCATGGATTTGAAGCTAAACCTTCTACAACGCATTGATTTGCAGCTAAATCCTGTGTTTCGCATGGATTTGAAGCATACTCGTCTGTGTCGTCTGCATTTGAAGCTATATCACTTATATCCCGAGCGTTTGTAGCTAAATCAGTTGTTTCGCATGGATTCGAAGCTAAACCTTCTACATCGCATTGATTTGAAGCTAAATCATGTGTTTCGCTTCTATATGAAGCTAACTCGTTTGTTTCGCCTGCAGTTGAATCTATATCACCTATCTCGCAAGTATTTGAAGCTAAATCATTTGTGTCGCATGGATTTGAAGCTAAACCTACTACATAGCATTGATTTGAAGCTCAATCATGTGTTTTGCATGGATTTGAAGTTAACTCGTTTGTTTCCCCTGCATTTGAAGCTATGTCACTTATATCGCGAGCAACTGATGCTAAATCACTTGATTCGCATGGATTTGAAGCTAAACCTTCTACATCGCAATGATTTGCATCTAAATCATGTGTTTCGCAAGGATTTGAAGCTAACTCGTTTGTTTAGTCTGCATTTGAAGGTATATCACTTATATCCCAAGTGTTTGAAGCTAAATCATTTGTTTCGCATGGATTTGAAGCTAAACCTTCTACATCGCATTGATTTGCTTCTAAATCATTTGTGTCGCATGGATTCGAAGCTAAACCTTCTACATCGCATTGATTTGAAGCTAAATCATGTGTTTCGCTTGTATATGAAGCTAACTCGTTTGTTTCGCCTGCAGTTGAATCTATATCACCTATATCGCAAGTATTTGAAGCTAAATCATTTGTGTCGCATGGATTTGAAGCTAAACCTACTACATAGCATTGATTTGAAGCTCAATCATGTGTTTTGCATGGATTTGAAGTTAACTCGTTTGTTTCCCCTGCATTTGAAGCTATGTCACTTATATCGCGAGCAACTAATGCTAAATCACTTGATTCGCATGGATTTGAAGCTAAACCTTCTACATCGCATTGATTTGCATCTAAATCATGTGTTTCGCAAGGATTTGAAGCGAACTCGTTTGTTTAGTCTGCATTTGAAGGTATATCACTTATATCCCAAGTGTTTGAAGCTAAATCATTTGTTTCGCATGGATTTGAAGCTAAACCTTCTACATCGCATTGATTTGACGATAAATCATGTGTTTCGCTTGGATATGAAGCTAACTCGTTTGTTTCGTCTGCATTTGAAGCTATATCACTTATATCGCAAGTATCAGAATCTAAATCATTTGTGTCGCATTGATTAGAAGCTATCTATTTTGTTACGTCTGCATTTGAAGCTATATCACTTATATCGCAAGTATCTGAAGTTAAATCATTGGTTTCGCAATGATTTGATGCTAAACCTTCTTCATAGCATTGATCTGAATCTATATCATGTGTTTCGCATGGAGCTGTAGCTAAACCTTCTACATCGCATTGATTTGCTTCTAAATCATTTGTTTCGCATGGATTTGAATCTTACTCGTTTGTTTCGTCTGCACTTGGAGCAACATCACTTATATCGCGAGTATCTGAAGCTAAATCATTGGTTTCGCATGGATTTGAAGCTAAACCTTCGTCATCGCATTGATTTGCTGTTAAATCATGTGTTTTGCATGGATTTGAAGCTAACTCCTTTATTTCCCTTGCAATTGTAGCTATATCACTTATATCGCAATTATCTGATGCTAAATCACTTGATTCGCATGGATTTGAAGCTAAACCTTCTAAATCGCATTGATTTCAAGCTATATCATATGTTTCACATGGACTTGAAGCTAACTCTTTTGTTCAACCTTCATTTTAAGCTATATCAATTATATCACAAGTATCTCATGCTTCATCATTTGTTTCGCATCGAGTTGAAGCTAAACCTTCTACATCGCATTGATTTGCAGCTAAATCCTGTGTTTCGCATGGATTTGAAGCTTACTCGTCTGTTTCGTCTGCATTTGAAGCTATATCACTTATATCCCGAGTGTTTGAAGCTAAATCAGTTGTTTCGCATGGATTCGAAGCTAAACCTTCTACATTGCATTGATTTGAAGCTAAATCATGTGTTTCGCTTGTATATGAAGCTAACTCGTTTGTTTCGCCTGCAGTTGTATCTATATCACTTATATCGCAAGTATTTGAAGCTAAATCATTTGTTCCGCATCGATTAGAAGCTAAGACTTCTACTTCGCATTGATTTGAAGCTAAATCGATTGTTTCGCATGGATTTGAAGCTAACTCGATTGTTTCGTCTGTACTTGAAGCAATATCACATATATCGCTACTATCTGAAGCTAAATCATTTGTTTCGCATGGATTTGAAGCAAAACCTTCTAAATCGCATTGATTTGCAGCTATATCATGTGTTTCGCATGGATTTGAAGCTAACTCCTTTGTTTCCCCTGCATTTAAAGCTGTATCACAAATCGAAAGTATGTGACTCTAAATCATTTGTTTCGCGTGGGTTTGAAGCTAAGCATTCTACATCGCATTCATTTGCTGCTAAATCATGTGTTTTGCACGGATTTGAAGCTAACTCGTTTGTTTCGCATGCAGTTGAAGCTATATCACATATATCGCAAGTATCTGAAGCTAAATCATTGGTTTCGCATGGATTTGAAGCTAAACCTTCGACATCGCATTGATTTGCTGTTAAATCATGTGTTTTGCATGGATTTGAAGCTAACTCGTTTGTTTCCCTTGCATTTGAAGCTATATCACTTATATCGCAATTATCTGATGCTAAATCATTAGTTTCGCATGGATTTGAAGCTAAACCTTCTACATCGCATTGATTTGACGATAAATCATGTGTTCGCTTGGATATGAAGCTAACTCGTTTGTTTCGCCTGCAGTTGAATCTATATCACTTATATCGCAACTATTTGAAGCTAAATCAGTTGTTCCGCATGGAGTAGAAGCTGAGCCTTCTACTTCGCATTGATTTGAAGCTAAATCGTTTGTTTCGCATGGATTTGGAGCTAACTCGTTTGTTTGTCCTGCATTTGAAGCTATATCACGAATCGAATGTATCTGATCCTAAATCATTTGTTTCGCGTGGGTTTGAAGCTAAGCATTCTAGGTCGCATTGATTTGCTGCTAAATCATTCGTTTCGCATGGATTTGAAGCTAACTCGTTCGTTTCGTCTGCATTTGAAGCTATATCACTTGTATCGCAAGTATCTGAAGCTAAATCATTGGTTTCGCATGGATATGATGCTAAACCTTCTACATCGCATTGATTTGCAGCTAAATCCTGTGTTTCGCATGGATTTGAAGCTTACTCGTCTGTTTCGTCTGCATTTGAAGCTATATCACTTATATCCCGAGTGTTTGAAGCTAAATCAGTTGTTTCGCATGGATTCGAAGCTAAACCTTCTACATTGCATTGATTTGAAGCTAAATCATGTGTTTCGCTTGTATATGAAGCTAACTCGTTTGTTTCGCCTGCAGTTGTATCTATATCACTTATATCGCAAGTATTTGAAGCTAAATCATTTGTTCCGCATCGATTAGAAGCTAAGACTTCTACTTCGCATTGATTTGAAGCTAAATCGATTGTTTCGCATGGATTTGAAGCTAACTCGATTGTTTCGTCTGTACTTGAAGCAATATCACATATATCGCTACTATCTGAAGCTAAATCATTTGTTTCGCATGGATTTGAAGCAAAACCTTCTAAATCGCATTGATTTGCAGCTATATCATGTGTTTCGCATGGATTTGAAGCTAACTCCTTTGTTTCCCCTGCATTTAAAGCTATATCACAAATCGAAAGTATGTGACTCTAAATCATTTGTTTCGCGTGGGTTTGAAGCTAAGCATTCTACACCGCATTCATTTGCTGCTAAATCATGTGTTTTGCACGGATTTGAATCTAACTCGTTTGTTTCGCATGCAGTTGAAGCTATATCACATATATCGCAAGTATCTGAAGCTAAATCATTGGTTTCGCATGGATTTGAAGCTAAACCTTCTACATCGCATTGATTTGACGATAAATCATGTGTTCGCTTGGATATGAAGCTAACTCGTTTGTTTCGCCAGCAGTTGAATCTATATCACTTATATCGCAAGTATTTGAAGCTAAATCATTTGTTCCGCATGGATTAGAAGCTAAGCCTTCTACTTCGCATTGATTTGAAGCTAAATCGTTTGTTTCGCATGGATTTGGAGCTAACTCGTTTGTTTCTCCTGCATTTGAAGCTATATCACGAATCGAATGTATCTGATCCTAAATAATTTGCTTCGCGTGGGTTTGAATCTAAGCATTCTACATCGCATTGATTTGCTGCTAAATCATGTGTTTCGCATGGATTTGAAGCTAACTCGTTTGTTTCGTCTGCATTTGAAGCTATATCACTTATATCCTAAGTGTTTGCAGCTCAATCATTTGTTTCGCATGGATTTGAAGCTAAACCTTCTAAATCGCATGAATTTTAAGCTCAATCATGTTTTCCGCATGGATTTGAAGGTAACTCGATTGTTTCGTCTGTACTTGAAGCAATATCACATATATCGCTAGTATCTGAAGCTAAATCATTTGTTTCGCATGGATTTGAAGCAAAACCTTCTAAATCGCATTGATTTGCAGCTATATCATGTGTTTCGCATGGATTTGAAGCTAACTCGTTTGTTTCCCCTGCATTTAAAGCTGTATCACAAATCGAAAGTATGTGACTCTAAATCATTTGTTTCGCGTGGGTTTGAAGCTAAGCATTCTACATCGCATTCATTTGCTGCTAAATCATGTGTTTTGCACGGATTTGAAGCTAACTCGTTTGTTTCGCATGCAGTTGAAGCTATATCACATATATCGCAAGTATCTGAAGCTAAATCATTGGTTTCGCATGGATTTGAAGCTAAACCTTCGACATCGCATTGATTTGCTGTTAAATCATGTGTTTTGCATGGATTTGAAGCTAACTCGTTTGTTTCCCTTGCATTTGAAGCTATATCACTTATATCGCAATTATCTGATGCTAAATCATTAGTTTCGCATGGATTTGAAGCTAAACCTTCTACATCGCATTGATTTGACGATAAATCATGTGTTCGCTTGGATATGAAGCTAACTCGTTTGTTTCGCCTGCAGTTGAATCTATATCACTTATATCGCAAGTATTTGAAGCTAAATCAGTTGTTCCGCATGGAGTAGAAGCTGAGCCTTCTACTTCGCATTGATTTGAAGCTAAATCGTTTGTTTCGCATGGATTTGTAGCTAACTCGTTTGTTTGTCCTGCATTTGAAGCTATATCACGAATCGAATGTATCTGATCCTAAATCATTTGTTTCGCGTGGGTTTGAAGCTAAGCATTCTAGGTCGCATTGATTTGCTGCTAAATCATGCGTTTCGCATGGATTTGAAGCTAACTCGTTCGTTTCGTCTGCATTTGAAGCTATATCACTTGTATCGCAAGTATCTGAAGCTAAATCATTGGTTTCGCATGGATATGATGCTAAACCTTCTACATCGCATTGATTTGAAGCTAAATCATTTGTTCCGCATGGAGTAGAAGCTGAGCCTTCTACTTCGCATTGATTTGAAGCTAAATCGTTTGTTTCGCATGGATTTGGTGCTAACTCGTTTGTTTCTCCTGCATTTGAAGCTATATCACAAATCGAATGTATCTGATCCTAAATCATTTGTTTCGCGTGTTTTTGAAGCTAAGCATTCTACATCGCATTGATTTGCAGCTCAATCATTTGTTTCGCATGGATTTGAAGCTAACCCTTCTAAATCGCATGAATTTTAAGCTCAATCATGTGTTCCGCACGGATTTGAAGCTAACTCGTTTGTTTCGTCAGCACTTGAAGCAATATCACATATATCGCTAGTATCTGAAGCTAAATCATTTGTTTCGCATGGATTTGAAGCTAAACCATCAACATCGCATTGATTAGCAGCTATATCATGTGTTTCGCATGGATTTGAATCTAACTCGTTTGTTTCGTCTGCATTTGAAGCTATATCACTTATATCGCAAGTATATGAAGCTGAATCATTTGTGTCGGATGGATTTGAAGCTAAACCTTCTACGTAGCATGGATTTGAAACTTGATCATGTGTACCGCATGGATTTGAAGCTAACTCGTTTGATCCGCCTGCATTTGAAGCTTTATCACTCCTATACCAAGTGTTTGGAGCTAAATCATTTGCTTCGTATGGATTTGAACCTAAACATTCTACATCGCATGGACTTGAAGCTAACTCGATTGTTTCGCATGCAGCTCTAGCTATGTCACCTATATCCCAAGTGTTTGAAGCTCAATCATTTGTTTCGCATGGATTTGAAGCAGAACCTTCTAAATCGCATTGATTTGTCGCTAAATCATGTGATTCGCTTAGATTTGAAGCTAACTCGTTTGATTCGTCTCCATTTGAAGCTATATCACTTATATCCCAAGTATCTGAAGCTTAATCATTTGTGTCGCGTGGATTTGAAGCTGAACCTTCTACATAGCATTGATTTCAAGCTCAATCATGTGATTTGAAGTTTAAACATGTGTTTTGCTTGGATATGAAGCTAACTCGTTTGTTTCGCATGCATTTGAAGCTAAACCTTCCACATAGCATTGATTTCAATTTTAATCATGTGTTTTGCATGGATTTGAAGCTAACTCGTTTGTTTCCCCTACAATTGAAGCTATATCACTTATATCGCAAGTATCTAAAGCTAAATAATTTGTGTCGCATGGATTTGAAGCTAAACCCTCTACATCGCATTCATTTGAAGCTAAATCATGTGATTCGCTTGGATTGGAAGCTAACTCGTTTATTTCGTCTGCATTTGAAGCTGTATCACTTATATCGCTAGTATCTGAAGCTAAATCATTTGTGTCTCATGGATTTGAAGCTGAACCTTCTACAGAGCATTGATTTGCAGCAAAATCATGTGCTTCGCATGGATTAGTAGCTAACTCGTTTGTTTCGTCTGCGTTTGAAGCTATGTCACTTATATCGTAAGTATCTGAAGCTAAATCATTTGTTTCGCATGGATTTGAAGCTAAGCCTTCTACATCGCATTGCGCATTGATTTGCTGCTAAATCATGTGTTTCGCGTGGATTTGAAGCTAACTCGTTTGTTTCGCATGAAGTTGAAGCTATATCACCTATATCCGCAGTGTGTGAAGCTCAATCATTTGTTTCGCATGGATTTGAAGCTAAACCATCTACTTCGCATTAATTTGAAGCTAAGTCATTTGTTCCGCATGGATTTGAAGCTAAACCTTCCACATCGCATGGATTTGAAGCTAACTTGTTTGTTGCGCATGCAGTTGAAGCTAAATCATGTATAAAACAAGTATATGAAGTTAAACTATTCGTTTCACACGGATTTGAAACTATGCCTTCTACTTTGCATTGATTTGAAGCTATATCAGGTGTATTGCATGGATTTGAAGCTATCTCGTTTGTTTCGCATGAAGTCGAATCCAAATCATGTATATCACATGTACTTGAAGCTAAAAAATTTGATTCGCATAGATTTGAAGCTCTGCCTTGTACTTCGCATTGATTTGAAGGTAAATCATGTGTTTCGCATGGATTTGAAGCAAACTCGTTTGTTTCGCATGAAGTTGAAGCTAAATCATGTATATCACAGCTACATCATGTGATTCGCTTGGATTTGAAGCTAACTCGTTTGTTTCGTCTGCATTTGAAGCTATATCACTTCTATCCCAAGAGTTTGAAGCTAAATCATTTGTTTCGCATTGATTTGAAGCTAAACCTTCTACATCGCATTGATTTGAAACTAAATCTTGCTTTTCGCATGCATTTGAAACTTAATCATGTGTTTTGCATGGATTTGAAGCCGACTCGTTTGTTTCGTCTGCATTTGAAGCTGTATCACTTGAATCGCATATATCTGAAGCCAAATCATTTGTTTAGCATGGATTTGGAGCTAACTCGTTTGTTTCTCCTGCATTTGAATCTATATCTCAAATCGAAAGTATGTGACCCTAAATCATTTGTTTCGCGTGTGTTTGAAGCTAAGCATTCTACATCGCAATTGATTTGCTACTAAAACATGTGTTTCGCATGGATTTGAAGCTAACTCGTTTGTTTCATCTCCATTTGAAGCTATATCACTTATATCCCAAGTATCTGCAGCTAAATCATATGTGACGCATGGATTTGTAGCTGAACCTTCTACATAGCATTGATTTGAAGCTCAATCATGTGTTTTGCATGGATTTGCTGCTAAATCGTTTGTTTCCCCTGCATTTGAAACTATATAATTTATATCGCAAGGATTTGATGCCAAATCATTTGTGTCGCATGGATTTGAAGCTAAACCTTCTACATTGCATTGATTTGAAGCTCAATCATGTGTTTTGCATGGATTTGAAGCTAACTCGTTTGTTTCGTCTGCACTTGAAGCAATATCACATATATCGCTAGTATCTGAAGCTAAATCATTTGTTTCGCATGGATTCGAAGCAAAACCTTCAACATCGCATTGATTTGCAGCTACATCATGTGTTTCGCATGGATTTGAAGCTAACTCGACTGTATCGTCTGCATTCGAAGCAATATCACTTATATCGCAAATATCTGAAGCTAAATCATTTGTGTCGCATGAATTTGAAGCTAAACCTAATACATAGCATTGATTTGAAGCTCAATCATGTGTTTCGCATGGATTTGAAGCTAAACCTTCTACATCGCATTCATTTGAAGCTAAATCATGTGTTTCGCTTGTATATGAAGCTAACTCGTTTGTTTCGCCTGCAGTTGAATCTATATCACTTATATCGCAAGTATTTGAAGCTAAATCATTTGTTCCGCATGGATTAGAAGCTATGCCTTCTACTTCGCATTGATTGGAAGCTAAATCGTTTGTTTCGCATGGATTTGGTGCTAACTCGTTTGTTTCTCCTGCATTTGAAGCTATATCACAAATCGAATGTATGTGATCCTAAATCATTTGTTTCGCGTGGGTTTGAAGCTAAGCATTCTACATCGCATTGATTTGCTGCTAAATCATGTGTTTCGCATGGATTTGAAGCTAACTCGTTTGTTTCGTCTGCATTTGAAGCTATATCACTTATATCCCAAGTGTTTGCAGCTCAATCATTTGTTTCGCATGGATTTGAAGCTAAACATTCTACATCGCATAGATTTGAAGCTAGCTCGTTTTTTCCTTCTGCATTTGAAACTATATCACATATAACGCAAGTATCGGAAGCTGAATCGTTTGTTCCGCATGGATTTGAAGCTGAGCCTTCTACTTCGCATTGATTTGAAGCTAAATCGTTTGTTTCGCATGGATTTGGAGCTAACTCGTTTGTTTCCCCTGCATTTGAAGCTATATCACTTATATCGCATGTATCTGATGCAAAATCATTAGTGTCGCATGGATTTGAAGGTAACTTGTTTCGCCTGCATTTGAAGCTATATCACTTGTATCGCAAGTATTTGAAGAAAAATCATTTTTTTCGCATGGATTTGAAGCTAAACCTTCTACATCGCATTGATTTGCAGTTCATTCATGTGTTCCGCATGGATTTGAAGCTAACTCGTTTGTTTCGTCTGCATTTGAAGCTATAACACTTATATCCCAAGTGTTTGCAGCTCAATCATTTGTTTCGCATGGATTTGAAGCTAACCGTTCTAAATCGCATGAATTTTAAACTCAATCATGTGTTCCGCACGGATATGAAGCTAACTCGTTTGTTTCGTCTGCACTTGAAGCAATATCACATATATCGCTAGTATATGAAGCTAAATCATTTGTTTCGCATGGATTTGAAGCTAAACCATCAACATCGCATTGATTTGCAGCTATATCATGTGTTTCGCATGGATTTGAATCTAACTCGTTTGTTTCGTCTGCATTTGAAGCTATATCACTTATATCGCAAGTATATGAAGCTGAATCATTTGTGTCGGATGGATTTGAAGCTAAACCTTTTACGTAGCATGGATTTGAAGCTTGATCATGTATACCGCATGGATTTGAAGCTAACTCGTTTGTTCCGCCTGCATTTGAAGCTTTATCACTCCTATACCAAGTGTTTGGAACTAAATCATTTGCTTCGTATGGATTTGAACCTAAACATTCTACATCGCATGGACTTGAAGCTAACTCGTTTGTTTCGCATGCAGCTCTAGCTATGTCACCTATATCCCAAGTGTTTGAAGCTCAATCATTTGTTTCGCATGGATTTGAAGCAAAACCTTCTAAATCGCATTGATTTGTCGCTAAATCATGTGATTCGCTTAGATTTGAAGCTAACTCGTTTGATTCGTCTCCATTTGAAGCTATATCACTTATATCCCAATTATCTGAAGCTTAATCATTTGTGTCGCGTGGATTTGAAGCTGAACCTTCTACATAGCATTGATTTGAAGCTCAATCATGTGTTTTGCATGGATTTGCTGCTAACTCGTTTGTTTCCCCTGCATTTGAAGCTATATCACTTATATCGCATGTATCTGATGCAAAATCATTAGTGTCGCATGGATTTGAAGGTAACTTGTTTCGCCTCCATTTGAAGCTATATCACTTGTATCGCAAGTATTTGAAGAAAAATCATTTTTTTCGCATGGATTTGAAGCTAAACCTTCTACATCGCATTGATTTGCAGTTCATTCGTGTGTTCCGCATGGATTTGAAGCTAACTCGTTTGTTTCGTCTGCATTTGAAGCTATATCACTTATATCCCAAGTGTTTGCAGCTCAATCATTTGTTTCGCATGGATTTGAAGCTAACCCTTCTAAATCGCATGAATTTTAAGCTCAATCATGTGTTCCGCACGGATTTGAAGCTAACTCGTTTGTTTCGTCTGGACTTGAAGCAATATCACATATATCGCTAGTATCTGAAGCTAAATCATTTGTTTCGCATGGATTTGAAGCTAAACCATCAACATCGCATTGATTTGCAGCTATATCATGTGTTTCGCATGGATTTGAATCTAACTCGTTTGTTTCGTCTGCATTTGAAGCTATATCACAAATCGAAGGTAAGTGACCTTAAATCATTTGTTTCGCGTGGGTTTGAAGCTAAGCATTCTACATCGCATTGATTTGCTGCTAAATCATGTGTTTCGCATGGATTTGAAGCTAACTCGTTTGATTCGTCTCCATTTGAAGCTATATCACTTATATCCCAAGTATCTGAAGCTTAATCATTTGTGTGGCGTGGATTTGAAGCTAAACCTTCTACGTAGCATGGATTTGAAGCTTGATCATGTGTTCCGCATGGATTTGAAGCTAACTCGTTTGTTCCGCCTGCATTTGAAGCTTTATCACTCCTATACCAAGTGTTTGGAGCTAAATCATTTGCTTCGTATGGATTTGAACCTAAACATTCTACATCGCATGGACTTGAAGCTAACTCGTTTGTTTCGCATGCAGCTGTAGCTATGTCACCTATATCCTAAGTGTTTGAAGCAAAATCACTTGTTTCGCATGGATTTGACGCTAATCCTTATACTTCGAATTGATTTGAAGCTTAATCATGTGTTTCGCTTGGATTTAAAGCTAAACCTTCTACATCGCATGGATTTGAAGATAACTCGATTGTTTCCCCTGCATTTGGAACTATTTCACTTATATCGCAAGTTTCTGATGCAAAATCATTTGTGTCGCATGGATTTGAAGGTAACTTGTTTCGCCTGCATTTGAAGCTAAATCACTTGTATCGCAAGTATTTGAAGAAAAATCATTTCTTTCGCATGGATTTGAAGCTAAACCTTCTACATCGTATTGATTTGCAATTCAATCATGTGTTTCGCATGGATTTGAAGCTAACTCGTTTGTTTCGTCTGCACTTGAAGCAATATCACATATATCGCAAGTATCTGAAGCTAAATCATTTGTGTCGCATGAATTTGAAGCTAAACCTATTACATAGCATTGATTTGAAGCTCAATCATGTGTTTCGCTTGTATATGAAGCTAACTCGTTTGTTTCGCCTGCAGTTGAATCTATATCACTTATATCGCAAGTATTTGAAGCTAAATCATTTGTTCCGCATGGATTAGAAGCTATGCCTTCTACTTCGCATTGATTTGAAGCTAAATCGTTTGTTTCGCATGGATTTGGTGCTAACTCGTTTGTTTCTCCTGCATTTGAAGCTATATCACAAATCGAATGTATGTGATCCTAAATCATTTGTTTCGCGTGGGTTTGAAGCTAAGCATTCTACATCGCATTGATTTGCTGCTAAATCGTGTGTTTCGCATGGATTTGAAGCTAACTCGTTTGTTTCGTCTGCATTTGAAGCTATATCACTTATATTCCAAGTGTTTGCAGCTCAATCATTTGTTTCGCATGGATTTGAAGCTAAACCTTCTAAATCGCATGAATTTTAAGCTCAATCATGATTTCCGCATGGATTTGGAAATAACTCGTTTGTTTCTCCTGCATTTGAAGCTATATCATAAATCGAATGTATGTGATCCTAAATCATTTGTTTCGCGTGGGTTTGAAGCTAAGCATTCTACATCGCATTGATTTGATGATACATCATGTGTACCGCATGGATTTGCATCTAAACCTTCTTCATCGCATTGATTTGCAGCTAAATCATGTGTTTCGCATGGATTTGAAGCTAAACCTTCTACGTGGCATGGATTTGAAGCTTAATCATGTGTTTTGCATGGATTTGAAGCTAACTCGTTTGTTTCGTCTGCATTTGAAACTATATAATTTATATCGCAAGGATTTGAAGCCAAATCATTTGTGTTGCACGGATTTGAAGCTAAACCTTCTACATCGCATTGATTTGATGATACATCATGTGTACCGCATGGATTTGCATCTAAACCTTCTTCATCGCATTGATTTGCAGCTAAATCATGTGTTTCGCATGGATTTGAAGCTAAACATTCTACATCGCATAGATTTGAAGCTAGCTCGTTTGTTCCGTCTGCATTTGAAACTATATCACATATAACGCAAGTATCGGAAGCTGAATCGTTTGTTCCGCATGGATTTGAAGCTGAGCCTTCTACTTCGCATTGATTTGAAGCTAAATCGTTTGTTTCGCATGGATTTGGAGCTAACTCGTTTGTTTCACCTGCATTTGAAGCTATATCACAAATCGAAGGTATGTGACCTTAAATCATTTGTTTCGCATGAGTTTGAAGCTAAGCATTCTACATCGCATTGATTTGCAGCTTAATAATGTGTTTCGCATGGATTTGAAGTTAAACCGTCTACATCGCATTGATTTGCAGCTTAAACTTGTGCTTCGCATGGACTTGAAGCTAACTCGATTGTTTCCCTTTCATTTGAAGATATATCGCTTATATCGCAAGTATCTCATGCTAAATCATTTGTGGCGCATGTAATTGAAGTTAAACCTTCTACATCGCATTGATTTGCAGCTAAATCATGTGTTTCGCATGGATTTGAAGATAACTCGATTTTTTCCCCTGCATTTGGAACTATTTCACTTATATCGCAAGTTTCTGATGCAAAATCATTTGTGTCGCTTGGATTTGAAGGTAACTTGTTTCGCCTGCATTTGAAGCTATATCACTTGTATCGCAAGTATTTGAAGAAAAATCATTTCTTTCGCATGGATTTGAAGCTAAACCTTCTACATCGCATTGATTTGCAATTCAATCATGTGTTTCGCATGGATTTGAAGCTAACTCGTTTGTTTCGTCTGCACTTGAAGCAATATCACATATATCGCTAGTATCTGAAGCTAAATCATTTGTTTCGCATGGATTCGAAGCTAAACCTTCAACATCGCATTGATTTGCAGCTACATCATGTGTTTCGCATGGATTTGAAGCTAACTCGTTTGTATCGTCTGCATTCGAAGCAATATCACTTATATCGCAAGTATCTGAAGCTAAATCATTTGTATCGCATGAATTTGAAGCTAAACCTATTACATAACATTGATATGAAGCTCAATCATGTGTTTCGCATGGATTCGAAGCTAAACCTTCTACATCGCATTGATTTGAAGCTAAATCATGTGTTTCGCTTGTATATGAAGCTAACTCGTTTGTTTCGCCTGCAGTTGAATCTATATCACTTATATCGCAAGTATTTGAAGCTAAACCATTTGTTCCGCATGGATTAGAAGCTATGCTTTCTACTTCGCATTGATTTGATGCTAAACCATGTGTTTCGCATGAATTTGAAGCTAAATCATGTGTTTGGCATGGATTTGAAGCTAACTCGTTTGTTTCGCCAGCATTTAAAGCTAAATCGTGTATATCACAGGTATTTGAAGCTAAACCATTTGTTTCGGATGGATTTGAAGATAAGCCTTCTACTTCGCATTGAATTGTAGCAAAATTATGTCTCTCGCATGTACTTGAAGCTAAGCTTTCTACTTCGCATTGATTTGAAGCTAAATCATGTGTATCGCATGGATTTAAAGCTAACTCGTTTGTTTCGCCTGCATTTGAAGCTGAATCATGTATATCGCAAGTATTTCAAGCTAAACCATTTGATTCGTATGGATTTATAGCTAAATCTTCTACCTCGCATTGATTTGATCAAAATTATGTCTTTCGCATGGATTTGAAGCTAACTCGTTTGTTTCGCCAGCATTTGAATCTAAATCATGTATATCACAATTATTTGAATCTAAAGCATTTGCTTCGCATTGATTTGAAGATAAGCCTTCTACTTCGCATTGATTTGAAGCTAAATCATGTGTTCCGCATGGATTTGAAGATAACTCGTTTGTTACGCATGCAGTTGAAGCTATATCACTTATATCACAAGTATTTGAAGCTAAACCAATTGTTTCGCATGGATTTGAAGCTAAGCCTTCTACTTGGCATTGATTTGAAGCTGAATCATTTCTTTCGCTTGAATTTGAAGCTAACACGTTTTTTTCACATGCAGTTGAAGCTAAATCATGTATATCACAAGTATATGAAGCTGAACCATTTGTTCTGCATGAATACTAAGCTTAACCATGTGTTTCGCATGAGTTTGAAGCTAAATCATGTATGTCACACGTATTTGAAGCTTAACCATTTGTTTCGCATGAATATTAAGCTGAACTATGTGTTTCGATTGAATTTGAAGCTAAATCATGTGTATCGCATGGATTTGAAGCTAACTCGTTTGTGTCGCATGCATTTGAAGCTATATCATTTATATCGCAATTATCTGAATATAAATCATTTGTTTCTCATGTATTTGAAGCTATGCCTTCTGCTTCGCATTGATTTGAAGCTAAATCATGCGTGCCGCGTGGATTTGAAGCTAACTCGTTTGTTTCGCATGCAGTTGAAGCTAAATCATGTATATCACAAATATTTGAAGCTAAACCATTTCTCTAGCATGGATTTGAAGCTAAACCTTCTCCTCCGCAATGATTTGAAGCTAAATCATGTGTTTCGCATGGATTTGATGCTCACAAGTTTGTTTCGCCTGCATTTGGGTCTATATCAGTTATATCGCAAGTATATGACGCTAAATCATTTGTGTCGCAGTGATTTGATGCTAAGCCATCAACTTCTCATTGGTTTGAAGCTAAATCATGTATTCCGCATAGATTTGAAACTAGATCACGTGCTTCGCTTGGATGTGAAGCTAACTCGTTTGATTCGCATGCAGTTGAAGCTATATCACTTATATCGCAAGTATTTGATGCTAAATCATGTGTGTCGCATGGATTCGAATCCAAATATTCTACTTCGCATTGATTTGAAGCTAAATCAAGTGTTCGCATGGATTTCAAGCTAACTCGTTTGTGTTGCGTGCAGTTGAAGCTAAATCATGTATAAAACAAGCATTTGAAGCTAAACTATTCATTAACCATGTGTTTCGAATGAATTTGAAGCTAAATCATGTGGCTCGAATGGATTTGAAGCTAACTCGTTTGTCTCGCCTGCATTTGAAGCTAAATCGTGTATATCAGAAACAGTTGAAGCAAAACCATTTGTTTCGCATGGATTCGAAGTTAAGCCATCAACATCGAATTGATTTAAAGCAAAATCATGTGTTTCGCATGGATTTATAGCTAACTCGATTGTTTCGCATGCAGTTGAAGCTAAATCAAGAATATCACAGGTATTTGAAGCTAAACCATTTGTTTCGCATGGATTCGAAGGTAAGCCTTCTATTTCGCATTGACTAGAAGCTAAATCATGTGTCTCGAATGGAATTGAAGCTAACTCGTTTGTTTCGCATGCTGTTGAAGCTAAATCATGTATACCACAAGTATTTGAAGCTAAACCATTTGTTTCGCATGGGTTGGAAAGTCAGCCTTCTACTTCGCAATGATTTGAAGCTAAATCATGTGTTTCGTTTGGATTTGAAGCTGACTCGTTTGTTTCGCATGCAGTTGAATCTAAATCATATATATCACAAGTACTTGAAGCTAAACCTTTTGATTCGCATGGATTTGAAGCTAAGCCTTCCACTTCGCATTGATTTGAAGCTAAATCATATGTTTCGCATGGATTTGAAGTTAAACCGTCTACATCGCATTGATTTGCAGCTTAAACTTGTGCTTCGCATGGACTTGAAGCTAACTCGATTGTTTCCCTTTCATTTGAAGATATATCGCTTATATCGCAAGTATCTCATGCTAAATCATTTGTTTCGCATGGATTCGAAGCTAAACCTTCAACATCGCATTGATTTGCAGCTACATCATGTGTTTCGCATGGATTTGAAGCTAACTCGTTTGTATCGTCTGCATTCGAAGCAATATCACTTATATCGCAAGTATCTGAAGCTAAATCATTTGTATCGCATGAATTTGAAGCTAAACCTATTACATAGCATTGATATGAAGCTCAATCATGTGTTTCGCATGGATTCGAAGCTAAACCTTCTACATCGCATTGATTTGAAGCTAAATCATGTGTTTCGCTTGTATATGAAGCTAACTCGTTTGTTTCGCCTGCAGTTGAATCTATATCACTTATATCGCAAGTATTTGAAGCTAAACCATTTGTTCCGCATGGATTAGAAGCTATGCTTTCTACTTCGCATTGATTTGAAGCTAAATCGTTTGTTTCGCATGGATTTGGTGCTAACTCGTTTGTTTCGTCTGCATTTGAAGCTATATCACTTATATTCCAAGTGTTTGGAGCTCAATCATTTGTTTCGCATGGATTTGAAGCTAAACCTTCTAAATCGCATGAATTTTAAGCTCAATCATGTTTTCCGCATGGATTTGGAAATAACTCGTTTGTTTCTCCTGCATTCGAAGCTATATCATAAATTGAAAGTATGTGACCCTAAATCATTCGTATCGCGTGGGTTTGAAGCTAAGCATTCTACATCGCATTGATTTGCTGCTAAATCATGTGTTTTGCATGGATTTGATGCTAACTCGTTTGTTTCGTCTTCATTTGAAGCTATATCACTTAAATCGCAAGTAAATGAAGCTAAATCATTTGTGTCGCATGGATTTGAAGCTAAACCTTCTACGTAGCATGGATTTAAAGCTTCATCATGTGTTTTGCATGGATTTGAAGCTAACTCGTTTGTTTCGTCTGAATTTGAAACTTTATAATTTATATCGCAAGGATTTGAAGCCTAATCATTTGTGTCGCATGGATTTGAAGATAAACCTTCTACATCGCATTGATTTGATGCTATATCATGTGTACCGCATGGATTTGAATCTAAACCTTCTTCATCGCATTGATTTGCAGCTAAATCATGTTTTTCGCATGGATTTGAAGCTAAACCTTCTACGTGGCATGGATTTGAAGCTTAATCATGTGTTTCGCATGGATTTGAAGCTAACCCGTTTGTTTCGTCTGCAATTGAAACTATATAATTTATATCGCAAGGATTTGAAGCCAAATCATTTGTGTTGCATGGATTTGAAGCTAAACCTTCTACATCGCATTGATTTGATGATACATCATGTGTACCGCATGGATTTGCATCTAAACCTTCTTCATCGCATTGATTTGCAGCTAAATCATGTGTTTCGCATGGAATTGAAGCTGAACATTCTACATCGCATATATTTGAAGCTAGCTCGTTTGTTCCGTCTGCATTTGAAACTATATCACATATAACGCAAGTATCGGAAGCTGAATCGTTTGTTCCGCATGGATTTGAAGCTGAGCCTTCTACTTCGCATTGATTTGAAGCTAAATCGTTTGTTTCGCATGGATTTGGAGCTAACTCGTTTGTTTCCCTTGCATTTGAAGCTATATCACTTATATCGCAATTATCTGATGCTAAATCATTAGTTTCGCATGGATTTGAAGCAAAACCTTCTACATCGCATTGATTTGCAGCTAATTCATGTGTTACGTATGGAATTGAAGCTAACTGGTTTGTTTCGCCTGGATTTGAAGCTATATAGCCTATATCCCAACTGTTTGAAGCTTCATCGTTTGTTTGTCGAAGCACAATCATTTGTTTCGCATGGATTTGTAGCTAAGCCTTTCACGTCGCATTGATTTGAAGCTAAATCATGTGATTCGCGTGGATTTGAAGCTAACTCGTTTGTTTCGCATGCAGTTGAAGCTAAGTCATGTATAAAACAAGCATTTGATGCTAATCTATTCATTAACCATGTGTTTCGAATGAATTTGAAGCTAAATCATGTGGTTCGAATGGATTTGAAGCTAACTCGTATGTTTCGCATGCTGTTGAAGCTAAATCATGTATACCACAAGTATTTGAAGCTAAACCATTTGTTTCGTAAGGATTCGAAGATCAGCCTTCTACTTCGTATTGATTTGAGGCAAAATCATGTGTTTCACATGGATTTAAAGCTAACTCGTGTGTTTCGCATGCAGTTGAAGGTAAATCATGTATATCACAGGTATTTGAAGCTAAAGCATTTGATTTGCATGAATATTAAGGTGAATCATGTGTTTCGAATGAAATTGAAGCTAAATTATGTGTTTCGAATGGATTTGAAGCTAACTCGTTATTTCGCATGGAGTTGAAGCTAAATCATGTATATCACAAGTATTTGAATCTGAAACATTT